>NC_069720.1:970534-990534 GCF_027358585.1 Pangasianodon hypophthalmus
GATGAGGATGAGGATGTAGATGATGAGGATGAAGATGAGGATGTAGATGTAGAAGAGGATGAAGATGAGGATGTAGATGTAGAAGAGGATGAAGATGTAGATGAGGATGTAGATGAGGATGAGGATGTAGATGATGAGGATGAAGATGAGGATGTAGATGTAGAAGAGGATGAAGATGAGGATGTAGATGTAGAAGAGGATGAGGATGTAGATGAGGATGTAGATGATGAGGATGAAGATGAGGATGAAGATGAGGATGTAGATGAGGATGAGGATGTAGATGAGGATGAAGATGAGGATGTAGATGTAGAAGAGGATGAAGATGTAGGAGAGGATGTAGATGTAGAAGAGGATGTAGATGTAGAAGAGGATGTAGATGTAGAAGAGGATGTAGATGAAGATGAGGATGTAGATGATGAGGATGAAGATGAGGACGAGAGCGTAGACAGAGATCAGTGATTATATTATAGCCATCGTGCGCACTACACGGGGTTTCCTGGAAAAAGTGTGTGTGTGTTTTTCCAGAGAAACGTCAGTCAGTCAGTCAGTGAGTCAGTGAGTCGTGGTCTGGAACACCCCCGCGACGGGTCGTACCATTTCTTAACTTTGTTAACTGCATTAATCAAATGATTTTTGTCGCAATTTAATCATCAGTTTCTGCTCACTTTCACTTTCCTCAGTTTAATTATTTCATCAGCTGAACACTGATCTGACAATTATGTGCTCTCGCTCCTTCTCTCCCCCTCTCTCTCTCTCCTTCTCTCTCTCTTCCTCTCTCTCTCTCTCTCTCCTTCTCTCCCCCCCTCTCTCTCTCTTCCTCTCTCTCTCCTTCTCTCCCCCCCCCTCTCTCTCTCTCTCTTCCTCTCTCTCTCTCTCTCTCTCTCACTCACACTCACTCTAAACTCTTTCTTTCTTTCCCACGCTCTCTCTCTTCCTCTGTCTCTCTTTCACTCTCTCTGTCCCTCGCTCTCTCTGTCTTTCCCCCTCTCTCTCTCTCTCTCTCTCTCTCTCTCTCTCTCTCTCTGCAGGATTATCTCTTGTTTGGAATTTCAGCTTTAAACAGGACGTGTGTAATGGCTGACTGAGTGTGAGTGCAGCAGGCGTGTGCGTGTGTGCGCGTGCGTGTGTGTGTGTGTGTGTGTGTGCGCGTGTGTGTGTGTGTGCGCGTGCGTGTGTGCGTGTGCGCGTGCGTGTGTGTGTGCGCGTGCGTGTGTGTGTGCGCGTGCGTGTGTGTGTGCGCGTGCGTGTGTGTGTGCGCGTGCGTGTGTGTGTGTGTGCGCGTGTGTGTGTGTGCTGAGCAGAATGTTGCCGGGCGTGGGTGTGTTTGGAACGGGGCAGACCGTACGCTCCCTGGTGCCCTTGCTGCAGGAGGAAGGTTTTCCGGTTCAGGCCGTCTGGGGCCGGACGCAGGAGGAAGCAGAACGTCTGGCTAATGAGCTCAACATCCCCTTCTCTACCAGCCAATCAGACGACGTCCTGCTCAGACAGGAAGTCCACCTCGTGTGCATTCTGACGCCGCCGCCGCACACACGCCAGATCGCCGTGAAGGCACTGGGTGAGACTTTATACTCGTCTCTCGCTTTCTTTATCTCAGCTGTCTGTGTACTGGACCGAATGGGTTGTGTTCCTTCCTCAACCGCACCCAGTATTGTGCGCACACACACACACACACACACACACACACACACACACACACACAGAGGCCTGAAGGAATTGTTCTTCCCATGTTGACAAATTGTTTCCTGAACATTTAATTTAAAAAAATTGTGCTGATAACAAGAATGAAACCTCTATTACGTCTCTTATAGAAGTTGTGTGTAAAAGTTTCAGATTTTCTTCGTCCTCACTTCATGCGTATGCTGATAAACGCCAATCAGCATTAAGCGCATTTAGCCCCACCCACAAAACACCATAAAGGGCAAAGAGAGCTGAAAACGACACAATGGCGACTAAACAGTGAAAGAACGCCTCCTAAGAGTGGGATGCGCTAAATCTTCCAATAATGCAGCTCGGCCACTGCAGCTACTGTAGACGCACATTAACAACTCCTCCTCCTCCTGTTGTAGGGTGCCATTACTTTTGTCCTGCTTGAACAGCTGGTTTTATTTGTGTTCATTTGTAGATTTGTTCAGGAAATGTTGATTAAATCGGTGTGTAAGTGAAATTTATTAATAAGTGATTTAAACCTGAACGCGTAATCCGTAAATAAAGTTATACGATTATTACGATTTGAAGACGATCGTAAATTATTCGTAAATTTGACAAACTCAGGAGCGAGACGTAGGATGTGAGTAACCGCATTTCCTAAGTAAACGCTCCTGAGAACGATTTACGAATAATTTTATTCGTATCCAGAGTGATAAATGAGGTGCGTTGTTATTAAACGTCGAGCACAGATGAGTTTTTTTTCTCTTTACTGGCGCACGGATCTTATTTCAGCCGCTGTAAGTAGACGGATGTCGTATCGGTGTGTGCAGGGATCGGAAAGAACGTGATCAGCGAGCAGGCTGCTACGCTAATAGACGCCTGTATGATGGTGACGGCGGCGCGGTATTACCCGCAGTTAATGAGCATCATGAACAACGCGCTGCGCTTCCTGCCCGCCTTCGTCCTGATGAAGAGGCTGCTCGCGGAGGGGTACTGCGGCACGCTGCAGGTGAACACACACACACACACACACACACACCCCACACACACACACACACACCTTTCACACGAGTTCATACACTGGATTATCATCACATTCATCAGGCTGTGACCGAGTGTTTACACTGAATATAAAAAGTCTACATACCCCTGTGTGTTTTTATTAACATAAAAATGAACCCAAGATAAATAATTTCTGAATCTTTTTTCACCTTTAATATGAAACAGCAACCAAAATACAAATAGAAACTATTTCGAAGGGAAAAAAGAAAAATCCTGCCATTTAACAGGGTGTGTAGACTTTTATATCCACTGTATGTACAAAATCTCATCTGTTCTAGCTTTCTGATTTGTCTATCTATCTATCTATCTATCTGTCTATCTATCTATCTATCTATCTATCTATCTATCTGTCTATTTGTTTGTTTGTTTGTTTTATTTACAAAACATCCCTTCTTTGCTTTTTTCTTCAAAGTAAATAGACTGATTTCTTTTTTTCCCTCCTGTTGACTTGCGTTAAAGCTGAAGTTCTCAAACTTATAACTATATAAAAAAAATTTTAAAAAAATTACTAACTTCCTTCTATTTTTATTAGGTTTATTAGGGCAAATCAACTGAAAACCTTTTTTTAAAATTTTTTTATTTATTTATTTATTTATTTATTATTATTTTTTTTTGCATTGTTTAGGTATCTCAAAACTGGATCTTTTTTTTTTTTTTTTTTAAATAATCTCCATTTCGTCCAGCGCGATTGTTCCAGTACGTAACGAGTGAAGAAATAAAATTCGCATCAGTTCTAATTTATTTTAAAAAATGTATTTATTTTTATTTATTTTTAATTTATTTATTTTTCTTTAAAAAAAAAGAAAAATGAGTGTAGACTTTTTATATCCGCTGTATGTACAAAATCTCATCTGTTCTATTTATTTATCTATCTATCCATCTATCTATCTATCTATCTATCTGTTTGTTTGTTTTTTATTTACAAAACATCCCTTCTTTGCTTTTTTCTTCAAAGTAAATAGACTGATTTCTTTTTTCCTCCTGTTGACTTGCATTAAAGCTGAAGTTCTCAAACTTATAACTTTTTTTTTTTTTTTTTTTTAATTTTGCATTGTTTAGAAGTCTCAAAAGTGGATCGTTTTTTTTTTTTTTCTTTTCTAAATAATCTCCATTTCGTCCAGCATGTAACGAGTGAAGAAATAAAATTCGCATCAGTTCTAATTTATGTCGCACTTTTAAAGATTTCCGTTTGACTCATTTTCATACAAACAATCTATTTAAAAAAAAAAACAAAAAAAAACAATTACGCTCATTATTTAAACATGTACATTATCACAGGAATGTTTTTATTATTTATTGGTGCCAATGAGTGTTTTTTTTCCCATAAACCTTCCGTAGAACTCATTATTATTAAACTCTTTTCTTTAGTCTTTAGATTCTAGCTGATGTTATTTATAATCGGAATAACTGATAAGAGCGAGCTGTAATTTCCGTCACTGTGGCAACGTTCAGAAGCGTGATGTTACGGGTCACTGACGCGTTCTGACGACTGAATGATGAAATTTCGATGCTGTTTCACGTTTCACGTTCATGCGCCGACATCTTGTTCATACGCTGTTTACTTCCTGTTCTGACTGTTTTTGTTTTTAATCCGTACAGTAAAAAAGCGTCTGCTGAATGAATCTGAAATCGATAATTGAAGTATATTAGCGTGAATATAAGCAGGAACGTGTGTGTTTTATATTTGCAATATTTTTGCAGATCGAGTGAATCTGTACATGAGGAAAGATCAGCGACGTGACGTGTGTAGTATTCTGAGATTCGTTTTTTCCCCGCAGGTGTGTGAAGCGCGTGTGTACGGCGGCTCGTTGCTGAGTCAGTCGTACGGCTGGGCGTGGGAGGAGCTGATGGGGGGCGGCGGCCTGCACACGGTCGGTTCTTGCATCATCGACCTCCTGAGCTACCTGACGGGGGGGCGGGCCGTCCGCGTGCACGGAATGCTCAGGACCTTCGTGCGTCACGGTGGAACGGGCGGCGGGATTCGGTCCGTCACGGCCGACGACTACGCCTGCTTTCAGCTGCTCATGACGGGGGGCGTGGTCTGCAACGTGACGTTGAACTTTAACCTCCCGGGCGCCGACCTTCACGAGGTCATGCTGGTGGGATCGTCCGGGAGACTGGTGGCGAGAAGCACCGAGCTGTACGGCCAGCGCAACAGCACGAAGGGGGAGGAGCTTCTTTTGAGTGACAGCGGCTCAGGGGCGGGGCCTTCGGTCACGGGACTGAAAGCGATGGTGACTCAGCTCCGTCTGTCCTTCCAGGCGCAGGAGGACCGGCGATCGTGGGCGCGGCATCCCGTCGCCATGGCGGCGACGTTCGAGGATGGTCTGTACGTTCAGACGGTGGTGGACGCCATCAAAAGGTCAAATCGCACCGGAGAGTGGGAGAGCGTGGACGTCAGAACCGGCGATGTAGATCCTAATCAGAACCACAGAACCGCTCCGAACTAAAGCGACCACTGAATGATGAACGGGTCACTAACACCACCGCGGCGTGTAAATATATATATATACACACATCAGGTGTTTGTTGACTCTGCTAACATGGCGGTCTGTTTTAGGTTAAACACTGCGTACAGCGGCGTAAAGCGCTTTCCACACACCAGACAGCAATCGCTCGACCTCCGAGTTCATGAAAGTTCTCAAGTTTTGTAGTGAAGACGCGAGAATCACGTGCCGACTGATCGAAGCAGAAACAGAAAATCAACACACGATGTGTTTTTATACAGCACTGTGCAAAAGTCTTAGGCACAATATTTTTTTTTTCAGTACAAACTTTTTTCAGACTTCTACATTATTGATTCAGTACAAAAACATTTTAGATTCCAAACATTAGTTTTCCAGCACAGAATTAAACGTTACAGAAAAATGTTTGTATGTCAGTAAAGAAAGCAGCAGATTCCATAAGAGACACTTTTCAGATAAAAACATAATGAAGGCTGCTGGGTTTCGCTGCAGAAATAAGAAGCGAGTCGACAGTCAAAGTCTCCAGAAGAACTGTGGCTGCTTCTGCAAGATGCTCAGTAACACTTCCAGCTCATTTCCTTATAAAACTGCACACACTGCACCTCAGATACTGCTTTATTTATTTAAAGTGAAGGATCGTCACATTAAATACTGACTTTGTTTCATTTATTACTGTTTACTGCTCTTTATAGGATTTTTTAATGTAGAAACATTTAATTTCATTATTTTTGAAGGCGTCTTTCCTCTACAGCATTTCTTTACATGTGCCAAAGACTTTTGCACAGAACTGTATATCACTATTAAGGACGTATGGTGTGTGTGTGTGTGTGTATGAGAGAGTGTGTGTGATGTCATTTCTCTCGCCGTCTACAACTTTAGAAATGTGACCAAGTCCGATTTATAAATCTCAACACTACGATATTGTGCTGTACCTCACCTCTTATTCCTCTGACAGAATTTCCGTCTGTTACTCGACTACACACACGTCCACTGCGTACAAAACAAACATTATTCACTACAATACCCACAATGCACTGCTCCTGCTGTAAACACATTCCACTTCTGCCTCTGCTGTTGCTCCGAGCACCTTCCTAACTTCATCATACATCATACACTACGACTATCTCACACACACAAACACACACACACACACACATACACACACACGCGCGCGCTCACGGCGATGCTGACCACAACTAAACCCATCACCATTGTTTTTTTTTTTTTTTTTTTGTCTCTCGGTGTTTAGATTTGCGATAAATACAAACAATGTGAGAGATTGTTTCTGGAAAATTCGTTCACAGACATATCTTCCTGAGAAAGAAGAAAATTCCGGGATTTGTTGTTTTTGTTTGTTTGTTTGTTTGTTTATATAAACAAGGAAGTGCAAAGATTTCATAATATATTTTTCTTTAGATTGTGTGGTTTTAGATGGACTATTAATTCCATAAAACCGTGATTTTTTAAAAATAGATATCACACTGTAACACTCGTATCCTGTATAAACTTTTTTCTCTGTTATAATTTGAGGAAGGTGCTCTATAAGTGGAAATTATTATTATTATTATTATTATTATTATTATTATTATTATTTATGAGGGACCGTGGTTAATGAGTATAATACAGATATGTACATCATTGGCTGAACTGATCAGAAAGGTGGTTAAAAGGTTTATTTAATAAATGTTTATTAATTTTTTTAAGCGGTGGAGGGAAATTGTGACCTTTCAGACAGGAAGTCGAGATTGTAGTCTGTTGTCTGATGTGTGAAAAGCTCTTAAAGCTGATTATCTTTTAAAGTTAAACTTTTTTTATATGGACTGAAGAAACACTGGAGTTACATCACTGGAAACAGAACGTGTGTGTGTGTGTGTGTGTGTGTTCACCTTTATCTCTACTCTAAGCTACACAACTAGGTGTTTAGCTGTGAATATTTTTATTTTATTTAAACTTTTTAGGCTGAATATGAATATTCATGCAGGATTTATGCAGAATGTTTATTGAACTGACGCTTGCTCTGAGTCTTCTTCTGCTGTTGGTGTTTTAGAAACTAATATGTCTAAAAAGCTGCACGGAGGTTTCCGGTGTGTATTTATTGTCTAAAAGTGTGTGTGTGTGTGTGTGTGTGTGTGTGTGTGTGTGTGTGTGTGTGTGTGTGTGTGTGTGTGTGTGAGAGAGAGAGAGAGAGACACAGTGTTCCTTTAGGGTTTAATAAAATACTTCAGAATGTATTACATGTCTTGGCTGTTTTGTGTTAAAATAATTGCGATAAATTTCCTGTGGAGATTTTATAAATAATCTTCCTTTATAACATAAAATCACACACAGAAACTTCTGGAAATCTCCTAAATAGCTGTTTTCTCTGTATAAAACGTGACTTGTCTCTTGACTGAAGCACTTCTCTGATGGATTTACTGCAGAGTCTGAACTCATCAGTGTTCACCAGCACATTCATGCAGTTCTCTAATCAGCCAATCAAGTGGCAGCAGCACAATGAATAAAATCGTACAGATGCAGGTCAAGAGCTTCAGTTAATGTTCACATCAAACATCAGAATGAAGAAAGAGTGTGATCTCTGTGACTTTAACCGTGGCATGGATGTTTGTACCAGATGGGCTGGTTGGAGTTTTTCAGAAACTGATGATCTCCTGCAGGGATTTTCACAGACAACAGTCTCTAGAGTTTATACAGAATGGTGCGAAAAACAAAAAACATCCTGTGAGCGGAGGATCTGCAGCCTGAAACACCTTGCTGATGAGAGAGAGATCAGAGGAGAATGAGCAGACTGGTCTGAGCTGCCTGACAGGAAGTCTATAGTAACTCATATAATCACTCTGTACAACCGTGGTGAGCAGAAAAGCATCTCAGCACACACAACACATTAAACCTTGAGGTGGATAAGCGACAACAGCAGAAGATCACATCCGGTTCCTCTCCTGTCAGCCAAGAACAGGAATCTGAGGCTATCATGGGTACAGACTCACTGAAACTGGACAGCTGAAGACTAGAAAAAGACCAGGAGACCTTCAGCTGTCCAGTTTCAGGTCTTCTGCTGTTGTAGCACATCCACCACATCCACAGTCCAAAGCACATAATCGTGTTAAATCAGAGGGAAAACAGCTCCTGATATCTAATGTACAGCGTGTTTTCCTGATTTAACACACAGCACTATGTAACACAATTTCTGTTCCTGGGTAGTAAGTGTTAGTTTCTATTTGCTTATGCCTCAAAAGAAAATGGCAATTAATCCCCTCAGACTTTGCTTTCCTGACCAGGACACTGGATTTACCTGTTGTCATTGAGAAAAAGCGTGAATTTGCATCTTTTTAATCGCATAAAATCAGAAAAAAACAACAACATACGAATCACAATTAACATGGATTTATACTGACGTTATAGAAAAATATCTATACTTTTGTGGTATAAGCAATTAGGAAATAACATTTACTACCCAGGAAGGAAATAAATAAATAAATAAAAATGTTACAGAGTGTAATTAATAAACTTTTTCTCACAGTTCCATTCAGAATTGAGTAGAAATTTGGTTTGTGAAATGAGTGATTCACTTGTGGTTTTGTATTTGTAGTCTTTCACAGTTTATTACACATTCATGAGAAAGTTTTTGCTACAAAAGAACCAAAATAATGATATTTATTGAAGGGTAAACAAACAAACAAGCAAATAAACAAGCAAACAGGGGCTGAATGGGAATCACTTAGTGTCAGTCAATAGCTTTATTTCTATACATTTTTCGACTGTATACTTTTAATACACGTCCTGTCCTGCTCAGATATTAATGCAGAAAGTGTACATTTTATTTCATATAATTTTCAGATTGGTTTTTTTCCAGTATAAATAATATAAATAAGCTTTTCCTCCCAGAAGTTTATTTTTTGCTCGCTAACGAGTTCGAGTGATGATGAAATTCCCATAATGCACCGCGTTGTTTGGTTTCATTCGCGCGCAACCTTGTCCTCCTCTCAGAGGAATACCGCGAGTTACCATGGCAACATCTTTTACAGGTTTCTCCTCAGACTTTTAACTAATGAAAGTGGCGAGCTAATCGTTTTTGTAAAGTTGCGTGTACAGCTGTACGTGTTCGCGTTACGGTTATCTCGGGTACTTTTCTGTTCTTAGGATTGAAATTGTGAGCTTAGCGAGTTAGCTAAGGTTGAGCGCGCGAGTGAGTGAGCGCGTGAGCCAGCTAACGAATGCGACGGAACGACCCTCCTGTCGCAGAGTGATGATGAAACCCGTGTGTATGTGAAGTAAGGTGAGTAGGTGCCATTTCGAATTTTTTATTTTTTTTTTCCCTCCACTGATTTTAAATAATTTTTGTACTCCTCTGGGGAAATCGTGTAGTTGTTAATGAAAATGGTGCGATTACCCGACAGTAGTTTCAGACTTCCCCGCGGCCATCTTTGCGTAAGAGGAATATTAGCGTGTGGCGCTGCAGAGACACCGCCGCTCCTGCAGGGGGCAGTACAGAGCGGCGCAGTCACAGCGCTCAGAACAAAACCAACTCTCAAATGGCGGCACGAAAACGAAGCATAGTGTGGTCATTTTTCCAAGCGGAGGACGATAAAAGAGTATTATGTCTCCTTTGTATGAAAACGGTTTTATATTTCGGTCACACGACCAACATGCTTCGCCATTTACGAGCGAAACATCCGAATGATTTCTCCGCTTTGGACAAAAGAAAATCCACATCGGGAAAAAGCGCATCCAACCATAATAACGGCTGTGTAGAAGGTTTGGACTGCTGCTAGATTATAGACTATTATTATTATTATTATTATAAACATATATATTTTAAAATATATATCACTTTCTTTGTTTCAAACCAATAACACAATATAGACACTGCTCCTTTTTTTTATTTATTTATATAAGGATTCTGGGAGATCGGCTAAGCTATCGAGCTAACTCTTGGCGCCAACGCGAATATTATCATTAAAAAAACATGCTAATTCAAACATGTGAAAAAAAAGCTACTTATAAAACCTATTTCGAGTTAAAAATTGTTTTTATCAGCGCTCTGAAGCGGTTATTTAGGAGTTTACTGATAATCGCGCGCGCGCTCGGGTAAGGTAGGCTAGGTTTTGCTAACTAGCTAGCTAGATGCTAATATCAGCTAAATGTTCTTTCTTTCTCCGCATCCTGCTTTTTTTTTTCATCAGGCGCCATTTTTTTTTGCTCCTGCACGTCTTCAGACTTACCGTCAGGAAATCTAATAATAAATAAAGCATAAATATGAGTTTATAGAGTGTTAATAACAGCTCGGTACACTCCGTGCTAATCCGGTGCGAGTGTCTCGCGCGCGCGCGGCTCTGTTCACTTCCACTCAGATGAATCACTCATTTTGAACTTCGTTTAACGGATCGAAAGAATCGGTTCTTTTAAACCGACCGAATCGAAATGAATCGAATCGAATCGACTGTCTCAGGGATGAAGATGTAAAACACAGAAACACGCACAATACGAGTCATTTTTCATTCAGAATCCACATCTCTGTCTCTATCATTATTATTATTATTATTATTAGTTAAATAATTATTCTTAATATTTAGTATAAATTAAAATAATCGTTCTTCGTGTTATGACCGATCTTTTCACCTCTCCGTCTCCGTAGTGACCGTCATGATGGACGAGCAGCAGGTGGAAGTCCCGGCCGAGGTCGGAGACGCCGAGATGGACGGCGCGATCCGCGGAATCCTGTGCGCCGCGGCGGGAGAAGCAGCGACGGAAGGAGAGGCGTCCGGGTGCGAAGGCGAGGGCAGAGGGACTCAGGAAGGCAGCCCCGCCCCGAACCAAACCCCGACCTCGCGCAAGTGGAGCGCGGTGTGGGTTCATTACCGCAAAGTGGACCAGGAGAAGAAGGCGCTGTGTTTGCTGTGCATGGAGAAGATCCAGCACCAGAGCAGCACCAGCAACCTCATCAGACACCTGCAGAACAAGCACCCGGCCGAGTACGCCCAGCTCGAGGAGCACTCGCAGAAACGACCCCCCAAACGCAAGAACGAGGATCCCGATTACGTCCCTGCGACCTCGCCCAAAACTCGCAGCGTTCCCGCCGGCCGCATCGTTCCGTCCCCGCTCAGCAGCAGCCTAACAGGTACACATCTCCTCAACAACTTCTCCTCTTTCTCTCTCTCGCTCTGTCTCTGTCTCTCTCTCTCTGTCTCTCTCTCTCTCTCGCTCTTTCTCTGTCTCTTTCTCTCTTTCTGTCTCTCTCTCTCTTTCTGTCTCTCTCTCTCTTTCTGTCTCTCTCTCTCGCTCTTTCTCTGTCTCTTTCTTTCTGTCTCTCTCTCTCTCGCTCTTTCTCTGTCTCTCTTTCTCTCTCTCACTGTCTCTCTCTTTTTACTTGTACTTAAGAAATGGAAATTTTTTTTTATTTACTTTTTCCCCCCGCTTTATTCAAATGTTTTGATCAGCTCTGACATTTTCAGTATTTTATTTTATTTTTTTAAATTCTTGTATTTTTCTTCATTAATTTATTTTATATATTAGGTATTATTTTATTGTTTGTATTTTTAAATGCACGATATCTTAATTTTTTTTAAATTGTGTATTAATTCAATGTTATTTATTTAAATTACAATAATTTATTCTTTTTTTTTTTTTTTTAATTTATTATTTTCAATTAAATTTTTTCCCCCAGTATATTTTTCCAGCTGTTTAAAACGCAGTAAAGTCTTTTCAGTGAATTAAATAATTTCGCGCTGTCCGTCTGTGTCAGTAGTCGACTGGAGCGACGGGCGGCGGATCCTGGAGCGCGAGCGCGAGCTGACGGAGGCGTTGAGACGCGTGCAGCAGGAAGAGGGACGGAGTTTGCAGCAGCAGAGGGATTTAATGCAGCAGATCCGAGAGCTGGACGCGGAACGGCGAGCGCTTCAGAACCAGAAACGCGAGCAGGAGGACGAACATCACAGACTGAAGAGGGAAAAGGAGGAGCTGGAAACCGTCAGGATGGAGCTCCAGAAGGAAAAAGAAGAACTCCAGAAGGAGAGGGAGGAGCTGTTTAAGGCCAAGGAGGAGTTTCGGAAAGAGAGGGAGGATTTGGAGAGACAAAGACAGGAGATGCATAGAGAGGGACACATACAGGGCCAAGTGTCCGAGTTTTACAACTGTTGATTCGTCTTAACGCTTCACTGTCCATGCAGGATCTTTCCAGTTCTTTGTAATTTTTAAAATGTTTAGTGAACGTAGCTGACAGATTTCATTACTTTGCCTTTTTTTTTGTTTCCCCTCTCTGGACGTACTCCATGATGAGACCTAATGATGATGATGATGATGATGATGATGATGAAGGTGAGGGAGGAGATTTTCCTGTAAACGATGCATTTCACTGTGTAATTTTTAACATTGTAAGTTCTGCAGAACTCAATACAGCGTTCTCACACACTCCTGTCACCGAGCCGTCCTTTTTCTAATCGCATCAGTGTCTCTCCGGTGTTACACTCTGAAACCTGACAGTAGCCTCTGTCTCTCTCTCTCTCTCTCTCAATGTATAAAGTATTGGCACCCCTCTGCCCCATCCGGCGGTGGACCGGGACCCCTGAGCGGATCTGATTTTACTACATCGGTGTTCCGGTTGAGTTTTGTTTCATTTTGAACCATTTCCTCGTTAATGATCTGACCTTTCCACGACCCCATCTTTCAGTAAAAACGTCTGTATTCGAATTGTATTCGACTAAACCTGAAATTAAGCATCACTAAAAAAGATCTTAACTAAATTGTGAATTGTATTTCCTGAATATTGTTACACCTAGATTTACTATTACTATTGTTATTATTATTATTATTATTATTATTATTATTATTATTAGCCTTTTGTGTGTAATTGTCCCACAGGGTAGCAAGTTATTATTTTTTATTATTATTATTATAATTATTATTATTATTTTTTTAATCTTTGGTTCATTTTATAAATGAAACACAAAGCGAGGCTTTTAAAAGTTGACCGGGACACGAGATCACTCGTCTCTCGTGTAGGAGAAATGTTTTATGTTCATAATGTGTATCCATTATTTTATGCATAAAGCATAAAATATACAACTGTTTTTTAAAAAAAAACATCCAATTGTATTTTCAAAAGTAGCAGAAATGAATTCTAATTATTATAATTTTTAAAAAAAAATCAGCTTGGCCCTGGTAATATTGAAACTATAAATCCTATTCCTATAAATCCTGAACTACATGCATGTTCACTCCTGATTAAATAAAAACATTTTAGAAACATTTTCATCGTACAAATCATTAAATCCCAACAAACTCAGGGGTTAATTTCTAGTTTTAAATATAAATAAAGGCCACATGAGCCCTGATTATGAGGTTAAATATGAATTCATGAATAAATAGGCGTGTGTTTGAAGTTATCCTCATTTTGTTTCTTTTATTTAATTTCTAAAAGAAAAAGTGTTCAAGCATCTTAGACTCAGTCGGCGCTACTGCGCATGCGCGAACTTCCGCATTCACGATCATAGAAAAATCCATAAACAAACTTTACAAAACTAATTATATTTTAATTATTATTTAATGATAGACCTTGTGCAGTCTTTACTACAACATAGGATATGAAATAAGCAGTTTTCACAATGATATCAGGGACAAAAATACCACAAATATCTGGTAAGAGACGTGTGTGTTAGCTTTATAAACTGTAAACAAATAAAAAACTATTGCTATTGTATAAACCGAGCTGTGTCTGAGAGACTACATAATCTCATAATCTGGTTTGTTTTGTTAATAGTCCTGGTATTGATAATATCCACATGTTAATATAAAAAACTGAACGAAAGCAACATTAAAAGCCCTTTTTGGTTGTTTTCTCCTAAGCAGCATACACTGAATGCGTATTTTGTTAACCAAATTTGAAGAAAAATGGAATCTCTTAATCCCAAAACATGTATTTTTCGATTTCAGCATCGCGAAAGCATTTATAAGGTTCATAAACAAACACAGCTAGTTTGTCCCTTACCGCGCGCCGTTGCTGAGTCACGTGACGCACTCAAAATGGCTGACTGTTAACTTCCCTAGATAACGAAGCACAGCTTTCAGACCAGGTTTATTCACATTTATTTAAAAAAAACAGACTATTTCTCGTGCTGCTGTGCTTCCTTTTTATGTGATTTGAATCCATTTAAGCATCCAGACGAAGAAAAGTTAATTATGAGATAGTTATTGACTTAATTAAGCAGCGATTGTTTTGTTAGAGAACATCCTCCATTATGCCTTTACATTTCTGCCCACACTGCGGCTCTAAACTGCAGCCTGGGTTCAGGTTTTGTCCGTGCTGTGGAGAGAAGCTGCCCAGCCTGCTAGATCTTCCTGAATCCACAAACACAGAGTTGTCAGAGGCACCTGATGCGGTGTGTAAGCTCAGCACACAGGTGGGGTTAATGAGTACAGCCCCTGTCCTGACTCAGGACATCACCCTGACAGGTACAAATACACTCTCCTGTAGTACACTTCTATACACTGCTTACTGCAGCTAAAAACTATAAACTGATCACATGCATGAACTGTGGAATGTTTCATAATTAGAGTCACACAAATATCAGCTGTTGATGACTGTAATATAGCAATAATGCCAAGGTTTCACTCTACTGATTTCATTAATGAGTCCATCATTAGAGCCACCTGAATGACTAAAATAACAATAAAGGCAAAGTTTAAGGTGGAATTTCTCCAGAATTGGTCAGTAAAAATGCCCTGAAGTATAATTGTAATCGCACAAATTGTAGAGTTGATGTATGAACTATGGAATATTTCATAATTAGTGCCACCTTAGTGTTAGTTATTGGTGTCTATAATACATATAGCCATAAAGGCAAAGTTTAAGGTGGATTTTCTCCAAAAGTTGACAGTAAATATCACACTCCGGAAGTTTCTTTACTATACTCTACTGATTGCATTAATGAGCTATGGAGCAGTCCATCATTAGAGCCACATGAATAACTGTAAAATAACAATAAAGGCAAAGTTTAAGGTGGAATTTCTCCAGAATTGGTCAGTAAAAATGCCCTGAAGTATAATTGTAATCCCACAAATTGTAGAGTTAGACTCTGAGAACTTCTCTACTATAAGCTGCTGATGTATGAAGTATGAAATATTTCATAATTAGAGCAACTTAAGTGTCAGTTATTGGTGTCTATAATACATATAGCCATAAAGGCAAAGTTTAAGGTGGAATTTCTTCAAAAGTTGACAGTGTCCTCAGCTGTACTGAGCTGGTGGCATCTTACATACCGTGTAATATTTCATAATTATAGCTGCCCTGAATCACCTAATTATTGATGAAAAAAAGGTTTGAATAAAGTCTGGGAGCAGGACTGGATATGCTCTACAGTAGTGCTCTAATTATAGCTATAAACTATAGCTGATTATAGAGTCAGTGACTGTATGGTGTAAAGCCAAGTTTTACCATTTTTACCACATAATTCTGAAACCGTTGAGTTTATTATTTGACCCATTGAACCAAAAAAAAAAAACATTATTAACTTTCTATACTGCACAATTTGTCAAAAATAATATTCAACCTCGAACAGTATCAGACACAAGCTCTATTACGCTGAAAACTCTACTATCAGTGGAACATAATAATATTTTAATACTGTATACGTTGCATGCAGTGTGCATTAATACAATCTATAATTGTAAGTAATGCATATTGTAGAGTTGCATTAATAAATAAAGTAATTAGGATGCATATACAGCACTGTGCAAAAGTCTCAGGCACAATGTTTTTTTTAGTACAAACTTTGTTATAGATGTTTATTTTCTGACTTCTACATTATTGATTCAGTACAAAAACCTTTTAGATTCCAAACATTAGTTTTCCAGCACAAAATGAAATGTTACAGAAAAATGTTTGTATGTCAGTAAAGAAAGCAGCAGATTCCATAAGAGACACTTTTCAGATAAAAACAGAATGAAGGCTGCTGGGTTTCGCTGCAGAAATAAGAAGCGAGTCGACAGTCAAAGTCTCCAGAAGAACTGTGGCTGCTTCTGCAAGATGCTCAGTAACACTTCCAGCTCATTTCCTTATAAAACTGCACACACTGCACCTCATTTACTGCTTTATTTATTTAAAGTGAAGGATCGTCACATTAAATACTGACTTTGTTTCATTTATTACTGTTTACTGCTCTTTATAGGATTTTTTTAATGTAGTAACATTTAATTTAATCATTTTTGAAGGTGTTTTTGCTCCACAGCATTTCTTTGCACGTGCCTAAGACTTTTGCACAAAACTGTGTATATTTCTTAACTTCATAAAAAACAAACAAAACAAAAATACATATCTTAAATGTCTGTGATTCTTTGGCTTTCCGCAGTTGCAGCTCCGCCACACGTACACTTCAGCATCTGATAGCAATGCCAATAAATTACTTCATCTAGCACTGCGACACTTTATTACTGACACTTCCAGACACTTAGATATTTACATTCAGATTTATTATGTGCTATTTATTGTACTTGTATTTACTGTTCTGCCTGATATCACTTTTACTCTGCCATCGTACACCACTGTTTCTTTTACCTCATTTACTTTATTACATTACAGCATCATCTCAAACACTCACGTCCAAATATGTTTGTTCTGTTAGTGTCTAAATCTGAGCCTCGTCACAAGCATTTCAAAGTCCAGTGTAGCTGTGCAATTGACAAATAAACGACTCTTGAAACTCAGAGAGTGTGACTGTAAGACCACAGTACTAGCATGTGACAAAACTGAAAACACCTAAAAATGATTTGAAAGGAAACAAAAGCCAGAGTTTTGCTCTGAGTCTCTCACTGTAAAGGTGATGATGAGGCTGAAAATTCCACCTGGTGCAGGTGAATAGAGTGTGGAAGCAGTTATAAAGGTGAAGCGGTGAGTTTACAGATCCATCCATCCATCCATCTTCAGTAAGCGCTTTATCCTGATCAGGGATCCGGAGTCTATCCTCGGAATACTGGGTGTGTACAGATCTGCTTCTGACCAATCAGAATCCAGAATTCAACAGCGCTTTGTTGTTAAAATGATAAAAATAAAACACAACTGAAAACCCGCTTTGAAATGAAGCTCAGCATGTTGCTGTGTCTAAATTAACAGCTGTATATAAAGGATTACATTCAGCTCCATTTTGTTCTTTCTGTACAGATGCTTCTGGTGATCCTTCCTCCTCCTCCTCCTCCTCTTCCTCCTCAGCACTGATTCGCTCTCCCATCAAATCCACACGCAGAGCCACGGGCAGGAAAACCTGCAGTCTATCCACTCCACCTAAACCTGCAGCAAACAAGGGTGAGAGATCTGAACAATTTCACACGGATTTGATTTGATTAGACTAAATCAGAAAGTTCTTATAAATTCCCTTCGGATTTCAGATCAGAATCCTGTCGCTTCGCCTCAGAAACGAAAAGCATCCCGGGAAGTGAAAGAGGAGGAAGAACAAAAGAAAGTGTTTTCTCCGCCTCCTCAGACTTCGCCCTCAGGTGATGGAAGAATATGACATTATAGAAAAATATTATTCTCCTTTTCTCAGCTGTCATTCAAACTCATTAAAATCTTGTAAAAATGAAACAAACATAGTTTAGTTTCCAGCCATGTCAGTAATCCTGCTGTTGTGTTTTGTTGTCTTGGTGTAAAGGCAAAGCTAAGCGGACAAAGCGAGCGTGTGCTGTGGAGCCTGTGCAGGAAGGACAGGAGTTTTGTGATCAGTCAGGAAAGAAATGGAGACTCGGGAAGCTGTTGAATCAGACGGACGTGGAGCTGACGTACGAGGGTACGCCTGATCCGCACCAACACTGACCAAATATTAAAGGGGCGGTGTGTAAAGGTTTAGAGCGGATAACGTGAACAAGGAGCTCGGGCTGACAGTGTGGCGGATCAATCCCATTTTCCTGAAGCGTATCACAGAAATGAAGAGTTTAGGATTTGACGTATAAGGAAAAGGGGCGGGGCTGAGGAGCTTTGCTTTTGACAAGGGGGTGGAGTCTGTTTCTGGGTCGTAAAGGATATCATTATATTGGGTCTGGAAACGTGTTTAAATTTACAATCAGCATTTTTAAACGCAGCATGAGAACAGTAACGGGTGAAGAGTGACGTGTAAAACTGTACGATTAAAAGTTTCATTTGGGGTGTGTGTGTGTGTGTGTGTGTGTGTGTGTGTGTGTGTGTATTAAAACTGTGATCTGTTGGTTGTGTGTTCAGTGCAACAGGTTGGTGTACGGAGCTCATCTAATGACTCGAAACACATAATGAGACTGGTGAGAACCGACACACACATTATATATAATGTATAAATAGCAAGCAGGGTGTGTGTGTGTGTTTATATCCTGTATATATATATATTTATGTATGTGTGTGTGTGTGTGTTCTCTTGTTCAGGGTGCCAAAGATGGACAGCTGTTTAACGAACAGAACTTTCTCCAAAGAGCTGCCAAACCTGCTGCAGGTCGGTGTGTAACCTCACGTCCTGACAATGAGCCTCATTTATCGAGCTGGAATTCAAACAGATTTATTCATAAATCATTAGTTTGAGTCTTTACACAAGAAATTTGGTGTTTGTGAGAATCCTGTAAATTCAGAGTGTGTGTAAATTTACGTGATGCAAACTTCGACCTGATGGACTTCAGATCCTATAATCTGCAGGGATTACTGCACTTTTCTCTCTGGAATATTCTGTGGAGTTTAAACTGTTTGTGTTTATGACGTTTGCAGCGTTTAGCAGACGCCCTTATCCAGAGCGACTGATAGAAGAGCTTTAGAGTCTCGATCAGAAACACGTCCTCATGCTAGTTCACTCGCTCAGGGACTCAGAGCTCCGTCCACAACATTTACTCAAAACCAGTCGCTTTATTTTATTGGCTTTAATTAAAGAATATAAAAAGTAAAGAACGAAAGCCGAGACACACCCATAAATTAATACAAATAAAACTAATCATTCAGATATGATGAAAGAAACGGCGGTGTATAAGCGGAGGACGAGCCGCTGTGTCTGCGCAGAGCCATAAGCCGTAAACAAACACCTCAGATGATGCAGGATTTAGCGCTCGCTTATTATTATTATTATTATTATTATTATTATTATTATTATTATTATATATTATTAAATATTTTTAATAATAATTAATTAATTAATTAATTTTTTCACTCCTGATTTTCAGTCTTTACCCTGATCGCTCATTTCGTGCTCCCAGCTGTCTGTGCACTTTACCTTTTATGGAGTTTTGTGGGCGTCGCTCAATGCAAATGAGCTGTGTGTGTCGGGAATGCGCTTTGCACTTTACTGGAGATCAGCATAAGAAAGAAAATCAGAGTTTCCAAAAAATCTAGCAGAAAGCTTTTAGCTCAGTTTGGTTTACACAAACGTTGATTATAAAAGATGTAAAATATTCTAAACGATTCTTACTGAAGTGTGTGTCTGTGTGTGTGTGTGTGTGTGTGTGTGTGTCTGTGTGTCTTTTCAGTGGAGAAGTGGATGAAGAAACTCGGTTTGAACTTCCTCGGAATTCCATCATGTGTTGGTTTTGGTCTTCATGAAACCTACAGGTGTGTGTACACGTCTGTGTGTGAAATATAAACATGAAAGTTCTTTGTGTGTGTGTGTGTGTGTGCGTGTGTGGGTGTGTGTTAATGTGTGTATGTGTGTGTCACACTGCAGGTTTTTGATATTTCCTGATATGGGCTGCACTCTGCAGTCAGTTCTGGACACACAGAGGGAGAGTCTCAGTGAGAGAGAAGTCCTGCAGCTGGCACTGCGATTAGTACGCTTCTTTTCTTTTCTTTTCTTTTTGTTTGCCTTCACTCCCTTTCCTTTCCCCTTTGTTTCTTTTCTT
>NC_069720.1:995534-1010534 GCF_027358585.1 Pangasianodon hypophthalmus
GGAGCGAAAACAAGAGCGCAGCGTTCAACTGAACCGCCAAAACAGCTGTCGGGTTTTGCGCGAAAACTGACGTTATATGAGCGAGAAATGAGACTAGCAATAAACTAAACCGTTGTTGAACATGTGATGGAGATTACACGTTAAATACACGATTAGGAAAGGAGTTTTTAAACCTGTTTAGGCTGTAATGCGGCGCTACAGGAATGAAGCGGAACCGGAACCTTGGATCGAGCAGCTGATTGAAAACTACGGCGAAGAACAACGAGACACCAGCGTCAGAGCTCATGTGGTCGGGGTGAGAGTGTGTTCCTGCCATGCTGTTTACCTGTGATCATTCCTCACACAGGTGGCATGAAGCTGCATCACAGCTTCACTGTTTTAATCTCATAAACTGCTCTGGATCAGGACCAGGATATAAAAATATAAAAATAATAATAAAAAAATAAAACAGGGATGCAGGAGATTTTACATTCCAAACCCCAAATCCTCCAACAGAGAATACAAATATATAATATATATTTTAGGATCTCTCTCAATGTCTCCAAATATATTAAAAATCCCTCTTTAAAACAAGTAATCAGGGAGGAACTTTGAAAAATTTACATTTCTGTGTGTAAAATTTCAACAAAACCAATAAATTATTCACATCAATTATTCAAATATATTTTATTGATTAATAACAATTTCCTGTTAGATTATCAGCCTAACCAGTATTTTTTGTCGTATCCATCTTCCAGAAAGAATGTACCAAATTGCATTTTAAAGAGAACAAGTGTTGTGTCAGGATCTACATCATTCTCCTCGTCTATTGGGCAGTGATTGCATTTCAGTGCATCACTACTGCAACACAGTGATGAAAGTGAAATGCAGTGCACTGTGGAATCACATTTATTTCTGGAAGAACTGTTTATAAAAAAAAAAAAAAAAAAAAAAAGGAGAAGAAGAAGTAACCCCAGCACTGAAGCAGTGAAAGCTTTGCTTTTCAGTGTGAAACGTTTTCTGTGTGTTGCTAATGAAAAGCAGTAACGTCTGTGTTTTGTATCTCAAACAGTGAAATGTATTTTAGAGGCTTTTAGATTGCTCTTAATAGTGAATAATTTTCACATCTGTCCCACATCCAGACGTGTTTAATTCTTAAAAGCAATCCTCCTGCTGATTGTGTTTCTACTGTGAGATAAAGCTGCATAAATGTTTTACTTTTCAGTGTGGCGCGTCGTCCTCATGTCACAAATGCAAACCAGGACCGTCTGTGTATTGCATTTCACCTTTGATTTCTTTTCTGTCTTTCGCATAATCTTTATATAGTTATATTTATATATATAAATATAAATAAATATTGTGATTACAAAATCTCGTTATGTTTAACGTTATGTGATATATACCATATACTTTCATACTACGTTTATTTTGCGTGCTTTTAAATGCAAATATAACTTTACAAAACATTACAAATAGTAGAAGTAAAGGAACAGGGATGACACAAATGTAATCTATAAACAAATGAAAATGTGCAAATGATGTGATAATATGCATATTGTAGCTCTTTCTTTCTTTCTTTCTTTCTTTCTCCAATTTATCTAAAGATGCTCATTAGTGAGGCAAAATCTATTAAACTAAATTTGCATATCTTTAAAAAATATGCATATGTTTATTGGTTACACTGAAACATCTAACTGTTGGAACCTTTTGAGGGGCGTGGCCAAGTTCCTGAGGGATATGGGGGCGGGGCTAAAGCAGAGGGTTGTATTCGGTGAAAAATACAGAATGTGAGATGTAGAAAGTAGGAACTGAATTTGTAATAAAAACACACACGCACACACACACACACACAATTTGTCTTGCATTTCAAGCTACAGATTTATGTGTAAAAATTTGTGAAAACTTTACCCCTGGAGCCACGCCCTGCTAAATAATATCTGCCTTAAATGGAGAGTATGTGTGTACTGTGTCTGTGTTTAATGATGTGTGTGTGTGTGTGTGTGTGTGTGTGTGTAGGTGAGTGACTTGACCGAGTCTCAGCGCACGGATGAGAGTGATGCCTGCATGCTCTTCCTGTCTGATGGGACCGTGTTCATCCCCGCGGTGCTCAGCGCCGCCGCCTGGGAGCACATGCAGGAGTGAGTGCAACACACACACAACTTATTAACTACGTGTTATGACACCAGCAACTAAACACCTGAGCCCTCGCCTAATTTTACACCATCATCATCACCATCATCATCATCACCATCATCATGCTCATCATCTTCATCATGATCATCTTCAGCAGCAGCCTATTGTTTTAAATCAGCCTGAACCTGTCGATCCAAAACACACACAAAAAAACATGTTTAAGACCCAAATATAACACAAACTCTACACAATGAGACACTATAGCAGATTTCTCTTCTACTTAAGCACCAAAAAATATACAAATATAACTTAAAAAAGAGATTTTTCAGCTTCTCAGGGGTTTTAAAGACAGATACAGATGCTAACATTTCATTTATGAGTTCTAATGAGAGTTAAATAGATTAATAGATTACAGAGCAGGATAATTATACTGCACCAAATATTGAAGATTTAAAAATGAATAATAATTAGTTCTCTCATTATGATGTATGTACGTTTTACTTTATTTATGTTAGTAAAAATGTGGCTTATTTTCAGAATTACTGTTGTGTGGAATATTAATAGATTTGTTCTTGAACTGCAGGTTGTTCAGAGCAGCTCAGTGGTGGACTCTAATTTTTTATTTTTGTTTATTTATTTTGTAATAAACATCAAAATATGTATGGATTTCATGCATAGATACACATTATAATACTATATTAATATTATAAATAATATTCATATTACTTTAAAAAGCTGTAAATTTTATCTGTATGTATAAATGTATAATTTATTACTTCTTAATAAATTTTTTTTAGGATTTTGCATCAATAAGACACATTTTAATATCTATTCTTAGTTTTATTTTTATTTTATGTATTTATTTATTTTAAATTATTATCAGATGTGTCAATTGTCATACAGGGGTTTGTGTCAATAATAGTAATATTAAAGGCCATGTTAATATTTTAAACATATGCTAATATTTTAAATAATATTTTTTAAAGTAGTATTAATATTATATTAATATAATAGTATTAATATTAATTTAAATATTATTATTATTATAAATAATATTATTTTAAAAACATTTCCTTTCCAAAGTTCAAGAAAAGTCAGTCGTCATCAAAAAAGGAGTTAAATTAAAACCTGATTAATGAATTTTTAAAATGTTGTATAAATATTAGGGGGGTTTGCGTCAGTAATAAACGTTTGAAGTGTGTGCGTGTGTGTGTGCGTGTGTGTGCGTGTGTGTGTGTGTGTGTGTGCGTGTGTGTGTGTGTGTTTCAGGTTAGAGGAGAGAGACACGTTTTCAGGTCTGGACAACACGACGGTGTCGGTGCGGAAATTCCAACTGAACTTCCACATGGACCCGGAGCTGGTACAGCAGATAAAAAAAATAAAAAATTCTGTTATACACGACTGTGTGCAAAAGTTTACACACCCCCAGGATAAGTAAATGAATAGCTATAAGATATTTAGTGTTTAATTCCGGCTATTATCCTTTATCCTTTAAATATTGTGTTAAGATATTGATTAAAAAAAACAATAAAAATATCATTTTCTTTAATCTGATATAAATATTCTTTCATAATTTTTTGCTTTTATAACTCTTTCACGTCCTCTGAGCAGCTCGTACGTCACACACCACCAAAAATAATAAACCTTTTACACACAACAGTGTTTATTTCAGTGTTCAAAGTCATGTTCTTTTCTTTTTCCCTCCTTTTCAGACGTCCTGTCAGTTTTATCTCACTGTTAATCAGATCGTCACTGTGGGTCGAGTCAGTCGGCATCACCGCCCCCCGAGCTGGCAAGACATTTCCCCGATGCATAATAATTATATTTTAAATACTCAGTTTCATTTAAAAAGACAAAATATTTTTAACTGTTTCTTTTGCTTTCAGCACGATGCTGCCATCAGTCAGGCAACAAATCCTGAAGACGTGGCGGTATGTGTACATATACATATATTTATATATATATATTATATACATACAGCTCTGTGCAAAAGTCTTAGGCACATGTAAAGAAATGCTGTAGAGTAAAGACGCCTTCAAAAATAATGAAATTAAATGTTTCTACATTTTTAAAAAATCCTATAAAGAGCAGTAAACAGTAATAAATGAAACAAAGTCAGTATTTAATGTGACGATCCTTCACTTTAAATAAATAAAGCAGTATCTGAGGTGCAGTGTGTGCAGTTTTATAAGGAAATGAGCTGGAAGTGTTACTGAGCATCTTGCAGAAGCAGCCACAGTTCTTCTGGAGACTTTGACTGTCGACTCGCTTCTTATTTCTGCAGCGAAACCCAGCAGCCTTCATTCTGTTTTTATCTGAAAAGTGTCTCTTATGGAATCTGCTGCTTTCTTTACTGACATACAAACATTTTTCTGTAACGTTTCGTTCTGTGCTGGAAAACTAATGTTTGGAATCTAAAAAGTTTTTGTACTGAATCAATAATGTAGAAGCCAGAAAATAAACATCTATAACAAAGTTTGTACTAAAAAAAAAATATAGGGTGCCAAGACTTTTGCACAGTACAGTGTGTGTATATATATATATATATATATATATATATGTTTGTGTGTGTGTTCATTGTCATACTGAACTAAAAATTCCAGACAAATAAACAAATGCTGTAAATTTCCATGTGTGTTCATGTCACAGCTGATTCACATTTAGCCACACCCACAAAACGCCATAAAAGGCAAAGCTCACAGAGAGCCAAAAACGACAAAATGGCGACTAAATGGTGAAAGAGCGCCTCCTAAGCGCGGCGTGAGCTAAATCTTCCAGTAACGCAGCTCAGCCACTGCAGTGTGTCAGCTACCACAGATAAGCACTAGCTCCTCCTCCTTTTATTCTGATTGAACGGCTGGTTTTATTTGTCTTAATTTATGCATTTGAGTTTTACAGAATGTTCATTAAATTGGTGTGTAATTATATGATTTGAAGACGATCAGTCGAGGTTCATGTTAGTGAGTCTCCTCGTACGTAAATTTACACAAATTCAGGACAGAAACTTTGAATACAAACAATTTTCCCAAAAAAAGTAGATTTTCACGATCTTCATAAACGCTTCTGAGAACAATTTACAAATAAATTTGTTTGTGATAAATGAGGAACACTGTGTTTATAGAAATATGACACCTATAATAAGCAGACTCCTGGTGTGTGTGTGTGTGTGTGTGTGTGTGTGTGTGTGTGTGTGTGTGTGTGTGTGTATTGTCGCTTTTCTCTATCCTGATGTTACCTATCTTAATTTTCACTTCAGATCCCTGATGAAGGAGAGTTCAGTCACTTCTATGAACTCACAGTCAGGTTGGAGTCTCTCTCTCTCACACACACACACACACACACACACACACACTTTCAGGTACGAATACACACCTTCTTCTGTTCACCTCTAAACCTGCCTCACGCTTTGAGTCGTATTTACAAATAATAAACTTAAAGATGGTTCTTCGTTGTTGGAAAATTTTTCCTTACAGGATTCCCACTTTCCTGCCTGATGGGGGCGTGGCACAATGACATCATCATGGACCTCCTGAATGATGCAATCAAGAAAATATCCGCGCCCACCGTGGGTCACCTGAGGACGGCCACGCCCACTCGCTGGCACCTAGAGAGACTTCGCTGCAGGGTAAGCCGGTATCCATAGCAACCGGGTGGTACCAGCTGTCAGTACAGCATCTAAACAAGTGTGTGTGTGTGTGTGTGTGTGCCTGTTTTTTCCAGAGTGAGGAGTGTTTCAGCACTCCTGTGTCTCATCTCCTCATCCCACAGGAGCAGAGGGAGATGTTGACAGCTGATCCCGGTACTGTACTGTCTCCCGTCTAATTAATTGCTCCTTATCATTACGGACCTTCGGGAATTCCACCAGACGAGTGCTCGAGCTTCTCCATGCATGTGTTTTTGTTTCCCCCTTAAATGTTCCCGTGCTCAGGTGTGTCGAGTTTGAGCGAAACGCCGAGCGGCCTGGTGCCTCCTCACGTAGCTGAAACGACGAAGCGGCCAATCACGACGCAGGATCGGGGCGGAGACTCGCCCGCCGCGGCTTCCGATAGGCCGGAAGATGGGCATCAGCTCACCCTGAACAACACCAGACCGGGTAGGAGACGTGAGCAGTGATGTGGAAATGCTGAGGAGAGTAAATGCTACTCCAGGGAGCTTATTGTGATGTTATTGTATCCCCCCTCCTTTCCTCCACTCCTAACACACACACACACACACACACACACACACACACACCTTCTCTTCTCTTTTCTTCCTGGTCTCTCAGAGGTCTGGTGTGATGGAGGAGGAGGTGGAGGAGGAGGAGGAGGAGGAGGAGCGAGCGAGGAACGAGAGAGCCCCTGGGATATGTTCTGTCCTGCTGCTGACCTGCTCGCAACTCCATCATCATCATCATCATCATCTTCAGAGAGTAATTTATTTTTTACTAAATCAGTACAAACACACACACAATGTTCCAGATATAAGTTAAAAGTTCTACTGAATGAATATAAGTTTTATTTCTGTGTATGTGTGTGTGTGTGTGTGTGTGTGTGTGTGTGTGTGTGTGTGTTCATATGCGAGTTAAATACAGTAATCAGTTACAGAGTGGGCTAATTATAATCTACCAAATATAAAATGATTAAAATAATTATTTTAATTAATATTAATCTATACTCATATATTTATGTGATTAAAATGTGCCTTATTTTAGGAAATACTCTTAAGTAGATATTAATATAAATATGATAAATATTAATATGTTTGTTTTCAGATTAGGGGTTGTTCATGTCAATTAGGGATTGGTGTTTTGTTTGTTTGTTTGTTTATTATTATTATAATTATTTATTATCAAAATATGTATAGATTGTCATAAAGAGGTTTGTGTCCGTAATACAAATTAAAAAATTATATTACTTTTAATCATATTTATTGTTATTCATACTTAAATATAGATATTTAAGTATGAATAGTAATATTATTAAATAATATTAATATTTAAATACAATTTAAATATAAATTTTACAGAATTTATATTCAATTTAAATTTATAGAATTTAAATAATAGAATATTTAAATACAATTAATAGCCATATTGTGAAAGTAAATATTACATTTTTATTACTTTTTCCATACAGGGATTTTACATGAATAATAATCATTTTACTAATTTATTACTTTTAAAAAAGTAATAATAATATAATATAATGTAATAATTAAATAATATTTTAATGTCATGTTTTATGTGATTATAAATATTTTAAAATTAAATATTATTGCTGTATTATTTCTATTTTCATACAGAGTTTCCATCAATAATACGCATTTTAATTTTAAAAGTAATATTAATATTTTTAATAATAATAATTTTATATAGCGCCTTTAAAAGTTGCTTTCTCAAAGCGCTTTACAACAAAAACAAAACAACAAAATGAGACAAAATCCAAAAAAATAAATAAAAAAAAACAAGTAATAAAAATAAAGAATTATGAATAAATATGCAAGATAAAGCCAATAATCAAGTAAAATCTTTTAAGACGAGATTTAAAAATACCTAATGACTCTGCTTCCCTGATGTTAACCAGGAGAGAATAATAATAATAATAATAATGATTATTCTACTAATTAATAATATTGCAACCTTTTAAAGTCACATTTTAAAAGCATTATAGATCTTTATTACTTTTAAAAAACTTTACAATAAAGTAAACAAAAAAAAAGTCATTCTTGATAGAGTGTGTAATTAAAACCTGAATGAAGTTCGAAATAATTTGTTTGTAGTGTTGATAGTTTATTATTACACCTTTTTTTTTTTTTTGAACATTCTCTTTATTAAGTTTTTTACACTGGCACAAAAACAAAAAAACATTCCAATACAAATTTTTACACTTTTATACAAATCCTAATTTAACAATGAATTTTAACATCGTAATGATATATGAAAAAAGAAGAGAAGAAGATAGAGAGAAAAAAAAGGGGGGGGGGGGGTCCAATTGCTTTCCCAACACTTCTGACAATAACTGAAAAACTGAAATCCAATAATTACTAATCTTAGGACAACTCCAAAACATATGTCCTAGTGATGCTGGGGTTTGACCGCACCTATCACATAGAGGAAAACATCTTAGAGAGCCTTAGTTTAGACAGGTGAAGTCGATGTAAGACCTTCAATTGCATTAGACCATGTCTAATACACAAGAAAGAAGAATGAACTTGTTCTTGTGCTTCATCCCATTGCCAGTCTTCGATATCTATTCCAAGGTCATCTTCCCATGCCGTCTTTAGATGCTCTAATGAAACATCACATTCTAGCTGTGATAATTTGTTCTATACAGTTGAAATTCCTTCTTTGGTAAATGGGTTCTGTAAAAACAATGTCTCCATTTGAGAAGTTGGCGGCTCACTAGGAAACGTATTATTACACCTTTAATAATAAATTAGCTTCAGTATCTGAGTGTGTTTGTGTCTGTGGCATTGATTGATTTTGTTAAATGTTTGAACAGTAAATCTGCTCGTCGTTCTCGTTACTTGTAGGCAGTCTGGAGCCGCTCTCGCAGCAGGAAAGCCGCTCGCTGCTCACCGTTCCACCGTTTCAGAGACCGCACCCGTCTCCACGTAGCCCCGCCCACCCGAGTGACCCGACAACCGCGGACCTGCGTCAGGATCCGCAAACACCGAGTCCCTTAACATCGACCGAACACACTGCAGCCGTGTGTGTGGAAGAACAATCCCCAACAGACACTCCCCAAAAAATACCACACTCCGTGTCACACACCCCACCTGCCAAAAAGAGCCGGAGAGTAGGTGCACACACACACACACACACACACACACACGTATGGCACAGCCACGCAATCACTGTAAATAAATGTCCTTTTTTCTCTCGTGTCCACTCTCAGGTCCATTCAGATGGCAGCAGTTTCTCGTACACGTATGAACCTTGTCCGAACGTCGCCTCGGCTCTCAGCCAGTGCAAGTAAGTCCATCTGAAAAATAATAATAATAATAATAATAATAATAAATCAGTGAATATACAGCAAACAAAGCAAAATACATACTCGCCTTAGCTGTTTTTCTTTATTTACTTTTTTATTAAAAGTATTCTTATGTGTCTAATTAAATCTAAATACATGGCACACCCAAGAAAAAAATAATAATATAATAAAAGCTCTTCAAATAATTAAAATTGACATTAAACAACATCTGAAAAAGATGTTTATTTATGACTAAACAAATTTATGAAATGAATCATTTATTACATTTATTATTTAAGTTCTGTGTGCTGTGTGAAATGTGTTTGTGAAAAGAGTAAGGTTGGGTTCAAGATTGAGGTGTGTGTGTGTGTGTGTGTGTGTGTGTGCGTGTGTGTGTGTGTGTGTGTGTGTGTGTAGGGTCCCAGAGCGGCTGGTGCAGTGGGCGGTGGCGTACCTGGGGACTCCTCAGCGCGCGCTTATTGTCAGCAATGGAGTGGAGCTGAAAAAGGTTGCAATGTTGAAATAAATCTTGTTCATATGTTCTATATGTTCATTATAAACAGTGTTATTTGTTGTTGTAATAACCTTATTAAATGATTTTTTAAAATTATTTTATGTATCTTATTATGAATAATATTATGAATACTTGTCCTTAAATGGAGTTTGATTAAAAGAAAATCATCAAAATAATAAAGTACATGTTGCTTGAAGTAATAAGGGGGTTTGTATTAATAATAAATGTAATTTTTAATAAATGACACTTTAATAGGAACACCTGTACACCTGCTCACGCATGCAGTTGTCCATTCAGCCAATCGTGTGTCAGTAGTTTATATGCAGTAGATAAAATCATGCCGGTCAAGAGCTTCGGTTAATGTTCACATCAAACACCAGGATGGAGAAAACAATCTTTTTGGTCATGTCATGGTTGTTGGTTTGAGGATTTCAGAAACTGATGATCTCCTGCGTCGGGTTTTTACACACAGCAGTCTGTAGAGTTTACGCAGAATGATGCGAAAAACAAAAAACATCCAGTGAAACACTTTGTTAATGAGAGAGAGAGATCAGAGGAGGATGACCTGGCTGGTCTGGGTGAACAGGAAGGCTATGATAACTCATATAATCACTCTTTACAACCGTGGTGAGCAGAAAAGCATCTCAGCACACACATGTCGAACCTTGAGGTGGATGAGCTACAGAAGCAGAAGATCACATCAGGTTCCTCTCCTGTCAGCCAAGAACTGGAACCTGAGACTATCATGGGTACAGATTCACCCACACTGGACAGGAAATAGACATTTTTCCGGTATTCAGTTTTCCAGTTTCGGTGATCACTTTGTTTAAACCTTTTTCATCATTTGTTTTTATTGATTTTATTTTCAAATAGGTTGTCCTGACGTCAGTGCTGTTTGTAAAAGTTACATGTACTCTTGTCTGTATTGTATTCTTCGTTGTTGCTGAGAAGAAGAAGAAAAACTTCACATTGGGAAAGGTTTGAGTGATTGTTTTGATGACGTCAAATTCATGCGACGGACTCGCCTTCTATCTTGAAGGCTAACATGTCTACTAAACGGCGCTCGAGCGACACAATTAAGGGGAAAAGTGCTAAGAAGAGTAAAGAGGGTGAAGTCGCTGTTCTTAGCTCGGACCTGGAGGATGAAGGGATCCGGAATGGAATGAAAGAAGCCTGGAGGAAAAAGACGAGTTTCTCTCACGGTTGGTGTGTTCGTGTGCAGCGCACGTGCAGCTGTCTGACCCACACTGACTCACTGAGCTGATCTTAAATCTGTCTTTAGACCTGGGTTTAATAAACCTGACCTCAAGTGGAAGCAGAAACAGAAAACTCAACTGTAGCAGATTTCCTGTAGTGATGTCCTGAGTGAGAATTTCCCTCATTCCTAAAGAAAAATGAATATAACACATGCAGTGAGAGATACTTGGAGCTTAGACACACTGGGATGATGAATAGTTTTACTTTCATATATACAGTTCTGTGCAAAAGTCACAGGCACATGCAAAGAAATGCTGTAGAGCAAAGATGCCTTCAAAAATAATGAAATTAAATGTTTCTACATTTAAAATAAATCCTATAAAGAGCAGTAAACAGTAATAAATGAAACAAAGTCAGTATTTAATGTGACGATCCTTCACTTTAAATAAATAAAGCAGTATCTGAGGTGCAGTGTGTGCAGTTTTATAAGGAAATGAGCTGGAAGTGTTACTGAGCATCTTGCAGAAGCAGCCACAGTTCTTCTGGAGACTTTGACTGTCGACTCGCTTCTTATTTCTGCAGCGAAACCCAGCAGCCTTCATTCTGTTTTTATCTGAAAAGTGTCTCTTATGGAATCTGCTGCTTTCTTTACTGACATACAAACATTTTTCTGTAACGTTTCACTTTGTGCTGGAAAACTAATGTTTGGAATCTAAAATGTTTTTGTACTGAATCAATAATGTAGAAGTCAGAAAATAAACATCTATAACAAAGTTTGTACTAAAAAAAATATTGTGCCTGAGACTTTTACACAGTACTGTATATATATATTCAAGCATTTAATGAAAACAGGGGTTTTAAAAGTATTGGCACCCCACAGTGCATACAGGGTGTCCTAAAAGTCTCCATACAGAGGGGAAATGCTATGTATACTTTTTAGCGAAATATTTCATACTTAGTTTATATTATATATGTATTTTTCAGATAGTCTTTAAGAACACCGTTGAGAAAAGAAGAACGTGTTGAAATCGTTCTCTGGATCGGGAAGCTGTCGCAAAGTTGCGATGGACTTTAACAGGAAACATGGCGAGCGCATCACACACCACACTGTCGCCAAACTTATTAACAAATTCAAAAAGACTGGAAGTGTTGTGGACCAACCGAGACGTGAACGTCCACGAACATCCACTGATGAAGACACAACCGACATCCTGCTTGCAAACACAGTCCCCTGTGTATGTATGGAGACTTTTGGGACACGCTGTAGACTCTGTGACCTTTTTTTAAACCTCCAATTTGGTCTTGATCAATTCCCACCCACTGGTCATCTCTCCCCTGTCATACGAGAGCTAACAGTGTCCAGGGTGAGGCTAATGCATGCTTCCTCCGAGACATGGCGGCATAACACACTCAGAGGAACGTGCTATCAGCCCTCTTCCACATACCTGAGATCACAGATGCGCATGATTGGCTACTGACGCTGTGGGAAAGAGTGTATGCCCCTCCCACCCTGAGAGCGCAGACAATTTTGTTTTCTTGACTCCCTTGACATCCCGCAGATGGCTGCGGCGTCGACGGGATTCAAACTTGTGATTTCTAACGAGGCAATCAGAGACCACGCACAGCATTTCACTCCGCTTTATACTCTCAGGTTTGTGCACGTGGACGTCGTGGATGAACTTTTGGTTCCACAACCTTTAGTGTGGATTTGGATGAAAGTTTAGGCTCATTATTTGATTGAAAGCTCCATCTTCTTCCTGGTCATAACCTCCTGGCAGAGGCAACCAGGTTTTGTGTGGAAATGACTTAGCAGAATTTACCATCGATCTTCATAAGAGCCCTAAATAAATAGATAGATAGATCGATAGATAGATAGATAGATAGATAGATAGATAATCAGCTCCAAAGCATCACTGATCTAGACTTTGCTGATGGATAAAAATGAAATTTTGTGCAATTTTTCATATTTGTTCAAAGACAAGGGAACAGATTTTGAAAAGCAGAAATAAAATAAAGATAAAATCAAGAATAAAATAAAGAAGAAAAAAAAAGTTCATGTTTTGCGAATATTAGGTGCCATAAGGGTGCCAGTACTTTTGAAATGCCAGGTTTTAAGAGAAAACCCTTTAAAAATTTTGTAAGAGAATAACTTTTTGTCGGAGGAAAAAGGGTCTAATACTGTTCTCATTCTGTTAAAATTAAAACCGAGTGAATCGTAGTGAGTAACGTTTATGTCACGCAAAAATGTTTGTCTGTTCTCCTCATGGGTGCCAATAATTCCGAGTTCTGGCGTTGTTCTCCGCGGTAGCCGTGTGTCGTTTTGTTCTGTAAACGTGAAGTGACGTGAGAAACGTGTGCGATGTGTGCGATGTGTGTGATGTGTGCAGGCAGCGTGCAGTTGGACTGTGAGCCGTTTCCTCACTGTAAAATCAGGAATTTTGTTCAGAACGAGAGTTTCGTGGAGAATCTGAGAGATGAACTCCTGCGGCTCAACTTCCACAGCAAATCCAACGACCTGTACAAATTCCAGCAGGTACCTCAGCTTTGCTCTAACGTTTTTAATTAACGTCCTGATTAATTAAGACAGAAATGCGGAATTGTGTCTTTTACAGTCTGATGATCTGAAGAAGAGGAAAGAGCATCACATTTCTGAAATAAGGTACGAGCTGGCAGTGTTTATGAGGTTCTTAGAGTACAAGAACATTTGTGTTTTTATGTGAACACAGTGTGAACACTGTGCTTGTGTGTCTGTGTGTGTGTGTGTGTGTGTTAGGTCACTTCTGTTCCTCCAGTTCCGCTCGTGGCTGTCTGACATGTTAGGAGTGGACTTACAGCCGACCGTTGATATTTCCTGTGCTAAATACGAGCACACAGGTAATGAAATAACAAGCTGCAGTGTGTGTGTGTGTGTGTGTGTGTGTGTGTGTGTGTGTGAACAGGAGCGTAACCACTTCATGTCGCTCGTCTTCTCTCTTTCACAGACGTCTTGCTGTGTCACGATGATGAACTCGAAGGCCGGAGAATCGCTTTCATCTTGTACTTGGTGCCTCCGTGGGACCTGAGTGACGGAGGAACGTTAGATTTGTACAGCACAGATGGTGTGTGTGTGTGTGTGTGTGTGTGTGTGTGGAGCTTCTTAAATACACAACTTGATTATTTTTCTATAACAGCACATCCCAAGTTTTTTCTTTCCTTTAGACCACAGCTGTTACAGTTTTTATTCATTACAGAACGACATTTCATGCTGTATTTATTTAATGTTCTGGAACTTCCTGTTCCTGTTCTCACTTACGTTATAGCAGCTATAAACAGTTACAGCTTTATCTCTGACTGTTACAAAGCACCGACACTGGAGACTCCTTCCCTAACTGTTAAATCTCAACATATCATTTATCAATTACACCATTACGTTTTTCTTTTTTAATCCGTTTATCATCACTGGAGCATCCAATGAGCTGTTACTATAGAAACGATAACGTGTTAGAGCGAGCGCATTAATTATAAATAAACCTGTCACTACTGTCAGAGCTGCTGTTATAGAAAATTAATCAACACCTTCTGGGGAATCATAATCCAGAATTGAACAGCGTTATAATAATAAAATATTGTGTGTGTGTTTATGTGTGTGTGTGTGTGTGTGTGTAGAACATTATGAGCCGGTGAGCATAGTGAAGTCTCTGCTGCCCTGCTGGAACACTTTGTTGTTTTTTGAAGTCTCTCCTGTTTCCTTCCATCAGGTCATTACACACACACACACACACACACACACACACAGAGTACATTCACTGTTTTTTTGGTTATGAATTATTAACGCAGTAACGCACAGCTAGTCTTTTTTTAAACTGCACCGGTCTGCAGCTGTGAGAAATTCTCACAAAAGCTGTCAGAGCGCTGCATGTGAAAGTGTTTTGTATTCTAGACGAAGCGTAACTGCTGCTTTTTTTTGTCCTGACTTGCACTAACCAGCTCACCAAAATCCACCACGTTTTATTCATTTCTCTTTTTACTTCACCATTCTGGAGCTGTCTGTCCTGCTTCCTTCTAAAGAGTGCCAATACTTCTGTTTTTCTCCTGCTTCGTTTGCATCGCAGTTCATTCGACACTTTCCCTGTTGTAACGTCTAAAAACAGACATGGTGTTTTCTGCAGTATGTTTTCTTAGTTTATTAATTTATTAACCATTTATTAACCATTTATTAAGTTATTTGCACCTGAGCCTCATGTGAGA
>NC_069720.1:1013034-1020534 GCF_027358585.1 Pangasianodon hypophthalmus
GTCCATAAGTATTTGGACAGTGCAGTAAAGGCCTGGCAAAGAATCTCGAAGGAGGATTTGAGTTCCTGACTGCAAAAGATTTGCATCCAAGTATTAAAAATAATCCTAATATTAATGATTATGTTAGTTTGTCCAATTACTTTTGAGCCTGAGAAAATGGAGGAAGACTGTAAAAAAAATGGCTGTAATTCCTAAACAGTTTAATGCGATATTTTTTTAAACCGATTGAATTAAAGCTGAAAGTCTACACTTCAATTACATCTCAATGGCTTCATTTCAGATCCATTGTGGTGGTATAGAGAAGCAAAATTACATAAATTGTGTCACTGTCCAAATACTTATGGACCTGACAGTGTGTGTGTGTATATATATATATATATATATGAGGAATAAGTAGCTAGATTTAGCTATATTTCTAGCTCCATTAAATAAATAAATAAATAAATTGTACGCTGAAAGACAAATGCTTTAGTGTGTGAAGTCTGAACTGAAGTCTGAACACACACATGGTCACTTTTATTCTCTTTTACACCACATCGCTGTTGAATTCTGGATTCTGATTGGTCAGAAGGTGTTGATTAATTTTCTGACAGTAGTGCAGCTCCAAATCTGAGGTTTATATACATTAAAGCGCTGGTTCTAATGTCATCGTTTCTATAAAAGAAAAACGTGTGTAACTGATAAACAATATGTTGAGGAGATGTTTATGTAACACTCCACGATGGAAGGAGTCTCCAGTGTCAGCGCTTTGTAACAGTCAGGTAGAGGTAAAGCTGTAACTTTAAGTTTTCCAACATCTTTACGCTTCTTTGCAGTTTCTGTGTTTTTTTTTTTGTTTTGTTTTTTGTCTTATTAACTTCAAGAGAGAGAAAAAAGAGAAGCTGGTGAGGGAACGACTGTTTATAGCTGCTATAACGTAAGTGACAGCAGGAGCTAACAACATATAACTCTAAACGGATAAAAAGCATGACGTGTTGTTCTTTGATTAATATTAAACTGTAATCGTTGGCAGATTTCTGTGGTGTAAGAGGAATAAAACATTGAGCACTTGCTGTTATTGGGAAATAATTGATTCGCCCTGGAGTATTGTTTTTCCATGTCGCTTCGTCTCTTTATCAGGAGGAGAAATATAAGCAGGTAATCGAGGCGTTACGATTGGCTGAAATCCAGTGGGAGAGGAGAGGACCACCCAATAAGAGGTGAGCTGCTGATAAGGTTTGTGTTTTTATGATTTAAATCATCATCCAGGGATAAAGGTCAATTTTACATCATATTATTGCTTTGTTCATGCTCAAGAGTCCAGGCAGTGATTTTCCTCTGCTCCTCGTTCACTGAGTGTGTGTGTGTGTGTGTGTGTGTGTGTGTGTGTTTAGGTGTTATGCCCGAGCACAGCTGCAGAATTTGCCTTCCTGTCTAAAGGAATGCTGGGATCTGCTCTCGTCTGAGGCGTTCTTCCTCCTTCTGTCCAACCTGACGGGGCTGAGCCTGCACGCTCTCGCTGCCGGAGACGACGAGAGCGACAGCGAAGGGCAGGATGGAGAGAGCGAGGGGAGGGATGGACCGAGCCAGGGGAGGGATGGAGAGAGCGAGGGGAGGGATAGACGGAGTGAGGGGCGGGATGGAGAGAGCGAGGGGAGGGATGGACAGAGCGAGGGGCGGGATGGAGAGAGCGAGGGGCGGGATGGACAGAGCGAGGAGAGGGATGGACCGAGCCAGGGGAGGGATGGAGAGAGCGAGGGGAGGGATGGAGAGAGCGAGGGGAGGGATGGAGAGAGCGAGGGGCGGGATGGACAGAGCGAGGAGAGGGATGGAGAGAGCGAGGAGAGGGATGGACAGAGCGAGGAGAGGGATGGACAGAGCGAGGAGAGGGATGGAGAGAGAAACACAGACAATGGAGAGAACGAGAGAAATGATCCAGATGGTCAGGGCCCCTGTAGCACTTCTTCATCACCGGAGAAAAAAAACAAAGGTGATCAGACTCTCCTCAGTTTGAAGAGAGAGAGATGGAATTCTTTTCTTTCTTTCTTTCTTTCTTTCATTCTTTCTTTCTTTCTTTCTTTCTTTCTTTTTATTGGACTTTAGTCACCTCCTGTGACATCACCATGAGCAGGGAGGCGTGGCTTATTTCATTGAAAAGTCAAACAAACCCTTTCCCATTAAAGTCTAATGTAACAAAAGTGCATGAGTGCAAAAGATGGTTACATTTCTCTCTCTCTCTCTCTCTCTCTCTCTCTGTCTCTGTCTCTCTCTCTCTGTCTCTCTCTCTCGTGTGTGTGTGTGTGTGTGTGTGTGTGTGTGTGTGTGTTTCAGGTCCTCCTGTGTGTGTTGGTGAGCTCCGTCGTTGGTCTCATGGTGATTACACTCTGCTGCACGACTCTGTAAAAAGAGAGTTTGCACTGGACCTGCTTCTCCATTTGGGCTGTACAGGTAACTCCTGTCTCACACCTGTCTCACACTTGTCTCACACCTGTCTCACACTTTACTCACACCTGTCTTACTCCTGTCTCACACTTTACTCACAACTGTCAGGCATGAGTAAAGTGTGAGTCAGGAGTGAGACAGGAATGAGACAAGTATGATACATGCCTCTTTACTCACACTTTACTCACACCTGGTCTCACTCCTGTCTCACACTTTACTCACACCTGGTCTCACTCCTGTCTCACACTTTACTCACACCTGGGCTCATTTTGTCTCATGACTCAAAATTGGCATTCTTATGGCCTTCCGGTTTTTGGCAGCTGAATCAGTTTAATTTTTTTTTTCTTTTTTGATTAAAAGTTATTTTCTGTTTCAGGGTGGAAGGCGGAGTTTGGAGGATTTACGACGTACATCGCGCATGACGAAGACGAAGAGGTCGGTGATGACATCACACTAAGTTTGTAGCGTAGTCTAAGGACAGCTTTTGAACTTCATCAATAAGTAAAAAACACGAACATTAAACCTCCAGCTGTTTCACAGGAACAACGAGACGGACGTGAGAGAAAATCTTCTCAAAGCTGTTCTTATGGACTTGCATGAACTTTCCAACAGTAAAAATTAGTTCTGTAGTAGTAACTTTACACTTTCCTGAAGGTTTTGTGTTTCCATACGCAATCAGAGACACACAACTCACAAATTCCTCCCTCTGAAAAAGTAATTCCATCTCAGAAAGGAGCGAATCGACATTTTTACAGCTTCATCTCACACCTTCAACTGAAGAGTTTAATGAAAGAGTGAAGACAAAAAGTTCAACATCTGCCCTTAGTCTTCTATTCTAAATTAGTTTGGAGGAAAAAACTCTTTATTTTGTAGTAATTTTTTCTTTGTGTGTGTGTGTGTGTGTGTGTGTGTGTGTGTGTGTGTGCAGCTCCTGACCGTGTACCCTGAGGAGAACTCTTTGGCGTTAGTGTACCGAGACAAAGAAACTCTCAAATTCGTCAAACACATCAATCACAACAGCGTTGTTCAGGAGCGAGAGGACGCTCTCACACACTTTTACGATTTCTCTTTCACCTACTACGAATAAACACGACCACATGGACAACAAAGACTTTAATCAATACTTTATACATCAACGAAGACATGTTACTGTGTAATAAAAGTGCAAAAGTTTGCACCCCCCCCGTTGTTTTGTGGGTGAATAAATAATAAACCGTGCCTCTGTTATACAGTTTATAAACAACAATAAACATTCATATTGTTTCATTCATATTTAATAGTGTTTTCTGTGTGTCTTGTTATAGTGTCTAATAACTCAAAACTTAGGAAAAAATGTTCCTCGAGGTCTGAGGATGACTAACGGTTCTAGCTTTCTGAAGGGTTCTACTTGGAACCTCGGATGAAATTCTGCTGTAGGGTTCTACATAGAAATGTTAACAAATTGAAGAACAATTTCAGATACTAAATGAAACCTTTTATACCTCCAAGAGTGCTTTCAGTCGTAGTGAAGACAGGAAAAGTTCAAACAGACGCAAAAATTTGAGTTAAATGTAAAGAAGAATCAGGAAAACGGCTCTCGTGCATCCTAAACCAAAAAATACTGATTTTCCACAGAGGTGGAGAAAGAGATAAAAAGATATCAGAGTGACAAACGTTATTCAGAAACAAACAAAAAAACATTCAGTGATACAGAAATCCTAAACAAACAGTAAGAGATCTGTAAAAGTCCATATTTCTGTCAGTCATTAATATTTAGCTTGTTTAAATTATTAAAAATCATAATATACACTGTGACAATTTTACAGATTGTAAACAAAATATCTCATTTGGCTTCATTTTGAAATAACGACGTGCTGTAATAGGAAAAAGATTAAAAATAGAGACTCTTTCCATAATTGTTAAATAAACATCTCACAGATCAATTATTTCACATTTTTAAAAAAGAAATCTGCTTATTATAAATCACTGTTACTATAGAAACGATAACGTATTAGAACGAGCACGTTAATTATAAATTAATTATAAACCTGTGATTTGCAGCTGTGCTACTGTCAGAGCTGCTGTTATAGAAAACTAATCAACACCTTCTGACCAATCAGGATCCAGAATTCAACATGGTGTGAAAGAGTGTAAAAGTGGCCGAGTGTGTGTGTGTGTGTGTGTGTGTTATCTAAGAGTGGTGCAGGTCCAGGGGTGTGGCTCTTTGCGTGTTTTGAGTGTGTATCTGTGTAAATCAGGACACAGTGAGCAGAACGCTTCTATCACGTTCTGTGAAACCACGCAGTAACAGTGAACCTCGCGGAGTTTCGTGCACTGCGTTGCCAAGGCGACCAGCGCCGCGTTGAGCTCGGGGGACGCGGTGGTCTGCAGTTCGAGCACCTCCAGCGTTCCTGCGTAACTCTGCGTCACGACGCGTATCTCATCCAGCAGAAAGGTCCAGGTGTGGAGGCGGAGCTGTCTCACAGGGATGCTGGGCTGAAGCACGCCGGGAACCTGCAGCTCCGGGAGCGTGTGGTCCAGCTCCAGGTCCACTCTCAGTCCGGGAAGCCTGCATCTCAAGTCTGCCCAGATTTGGTCGCAAAGCTGCGGGACGTACTTCAGCGAGCGCTCGCAGCGCAGCTCCAGCAGCTTCAGTTTTGTTCTCTGGGGTTTCATGAGGTCTCGGAGGACATCATGAGACACGCTGGCTTGGAAGAGCCCGATGGTGTTCAGCACTGGACAGCGTTTCAGGACGTCCCTGATTGTCTCCGAGACGACGCCGCACACCAGAGATCTGTTATTGATGAACAGACTTCGCAGGGTGGGGCACAGCGCGGCTACGCTCTTGACGAAGTTGTCGCTCAGGGTGAACGGCACGCCCCTCAGGTCCAGCGCCATGAGGGACGACCCGTTTGTCAAGACGTCCACCAATCCCTGCAGCAGGTCCTGTCCTGCGTAAAACAGAGGCGGGTTCTCCAAACAGCTGACGCACAACGCGCGCAGTCGGCCTTCACCCCTGGCTAGAACCTGCTGCAGAACCCACAATCCAGTCTCCCGATGAGCACGATCAGCCACGCTGACAATCAGCGTTAGGTGTCTGATACACGGTAGAAGGTCAGAGAACCTCTGAGGAACACAGTCTCCAGACTCACACCTGATTGGACGAAAAAGGTGATAAGATGAATAAAGTCACAAACTGCATTAAGACTCATTACATTACGCTAAATCATTTCTACTCACCTGATCTCAGTGTGTGTCCATGCACTCGAACTGGTCAAGCTGTTGGACCATGATTTACACACCAGGAAGGCATTACATTTATCCTTCAGAGGCAGGAAAGAGAAAATGTGTGCCAGGATTTCTTCTGGAAGTTCCATTAATCTGTCTTTTAATCCAAACAATAATGGACAAAAAAGTTTGAACAGATCTTTTAAATCTACTTTATTGCAATACTAGGACTCGCACTGTGGTTACTTCCTCACTTCAGTGTGACAAGATATTGTTTATCATTACTTCCTCTAACTCTTCCGCGTCAGAGTGTTACGTCAGACACGTCAACTCTCCGCCGCCATCTTGGCGAGGGCAAGTTGTCCAGTTCATTGCCAAGCTGAGCTAAGATATTATACAAAAATACAGTTTTACTGTGCAGTATTTGGATGTAGAAATAAACAACACAAACAAGAAAACAAGGAATATTCTGCTCTATGAATTAAAATAACTGTTGTAACCCCTACTGTGATTTATTATTATTATTATTATTATTATTATTATTATTGTTGTTGTTGTTGTGTTTAATTAAATAAAAAGTGTTGTACATTTAAATGCATCAGCATCAGTAAAGCACTTGCTCAGCATTGACTGATTATGATTATTTTTGGTCCAAAGATTGGTGCAGTTTTCAGAAACAAAATATAAAATATGTAATTTTTTGTACATTTACATTACATATGACCTACTGAAATTCAAACAAACAACAAACAAAAGAAATACTTAAAATAAGTTGAAAATAAAGAGGTACAATTGAGTTTATAAAGCTAGCTCGACATCTCACTATACACTTGTACTGGAATGTAGACCTTTCCAATATGGCGGACGTGTCGCCGTAGCTAGCATGAACGGCTAATGCTTAGTCGTGACGCCCGGAAACCAACGACCAATCAGCTTGACGCGCACGGACGTTGTACCCAATCGGAATTCACTAAGTGGTGACGTAGCCGCGTTCCCATACTGACCAACTTAGGCACTGTGTTTTGTCCGACTTTTAAAACAACTTCTTTAGTGTAAAGTGTTGCTGTTTTTTCGGACAAAGCTCTTCCCATCGGTGTGTGAGTAGTTAAATTATTTCTGACCAGATTTTTTGCTGTTTATTAGCTTTTCTAGCTTCCAGTGAAATGTTTTTTGCTAACTGACTTAGCTAAGTAGCTTGTTAGCTTGAAACGTCAGACTGTTTCAGTCAGTGGAAATATTTACTTTGGAGAAATTTGATCTGTTTATGTCTAATAAATGAGAATTTCTCACTTCGTTAGAATACACACATTTTATTAAAAAGTTACGATTTATTTTGAGCATGTTTAAAAAAAAAAAAAATCTGTCTCGCGCTCCATTAACGTTACCTGCAAACGAAACTCGCGTGACGCGACGCGCGCGCGCTTCCTGTTTGTCCCCAGCGCGCACGAGCTGCGGTTAGAGGCTGAAATCCGGAGGAAAACTTCTTCATCTCTTCACCTTAATGCAGGAAAACGGAGTGAAAACGAGCCGCGCGGCTTCTTTAATCTTCAGCGTTTACAGCAGATCAGTTCCGCAGTCTGAGACTTTACTGGCGCAGCTTTCAGCTGATTCAGCAGCGAGATGCGGAGAAGTTCAGCGTCCTCTGAGGAACTGCTTTCAAACTCCAGTGTCCATCCATTCATCCATCCATCTGTTCATCCATCCATCCATCCATCTGTTTATCCATCTATTCATCTGAGGAACTGCTTTCAAACTCCAGTGTCCATCCATTCATCCATCCATCTGTTCATCCATCCATCCATCCATCTGTTTATCCATCTATTCATCTGAGTAACTGCTTTCAAACTCCAGTGTCCATCCATTCATCCATCC
>NC_069720.1:1025534-1028034 GCF_027358585.1 Pangasianodon hypophthalmus
TCACTCACTCACTCATTCACCCATTCACTCAGTCATTCACTCACCCATTCACTCACTCTCACACTTGCTCACTCACTCATTCACCCATTCACTCACTGACTCATTCACTCACCCATTCACTCACTCTCCCGCTTGCTCACTCACTCACTCATTCACTCACTCACTTACTCACCCATTCACTCACCCATTCACTCACTCACCCATTCACTCACTCTCACACTTGCTCACTCACTCACTCATTCACTCACTCATTCACTCTCCCATTCACTCACTCACTCATTCACTCACTCACTCATTCACTCACTCATTCACTCACTCATTCACTCTCAGACTTGCTCACTCATTCACTCACTCATTCACTCATTTATACATCATTCTCACTCACTCACACTCACTCGCTCACTCACTCAATCACTCTCACTCACTCTAACACTCACTTATTCACTCTCACACTCAATCAAACTCAATCGCTCTCACTCACTCATTCACTCACTCATTCACACTCACTCACTCATGCATCATTCTCAATCACTCACACTCGCTCAATCACTCACACTCACTATCTCACTCATTCACTCACTCATTCACACTCACTTATTCACTCTCACTCACTCTCACTCATTCACACTCACTTATTCACTCTCACTCACTCTCACTCTCACTCATTCACACTCACTTATTCACTCTCACACTCAATCACACTCAATCGCTCTCACTCACTCATTCACACTCACTCATGCATCATTCTCAATCTCTCACACTCACTCACTGAATCACACTCACTATCTCACTCGTTCACTCAAACAAGTTGAAAATAAAATAAAATATAAAATAAATAAATAAAATGAAGGTAATGGTAAAATAAATCCCACAGTAGACGACGTGTTTTTACAGTGAGTGTTAATATCGTTATGATTTAAATCGTATAAACGCGCTAGCGTGTTTCGCGGTGGTTTACAGCCCGTGCGTTTGCGGGATGACGAGGTCACGCAGCTCGAGCAGCAGCTACAGAACAGCTACATTCCCCCCGTCCAGAAGGAAGTGCCCAAGAACTGCTTCCTGTTCCAGAAACGGCTGTTCGGTGAGAACCGTTTTATTTATTTATTCCTTCATCCTTACTGTGAGTAGAAGAACAAAATCTGATTCCAAAACTAAAGACTTGGGATCAGTTATTAAAATATTTATCCGTTTTTAGGAAATTAGGGACGCAGTGAAACTTTAAATGCCACTAAATATCAGAAAATGGACAAAAATAAGTTTTCCACTTTTCCACTAAAGGTTTAATAATAAACCAGCTGAAAGCGTGACAACTCGATGAATATGCACGTTAGCGATATATTTACAGTCCACTCAGTTCTGTGTGTTGATTAATAGCATTGATTAATTATTTAATTAATGGTTTTTTTTAAATGAATTATTTAAGTCATGCAATGTATACAGCAACACAAAAAGCAAATTAATGATAATAATAAAGTCAAGACTCTTTCGGTTTTGGTTTTCGGTTCCTTAATTTCCTTTACGGTTGAGAATTAGGTCCTGATTTTTGTTTTATGTGATGATCATGTGATTTAAAGGCAGGATGGCAGGAAAGCGGCGGTGTTTGATTCAGGGACTGATCCTGAGAGAGCGACAGAAGCAGGGGTGGGTTTGTGATGAAATTTTGAGTAATGTCTCTGTGCTGTTTTTGTTCACGTGCGTAAAGACGACAGGCCTCTGACGGCCGCGGACCAGCAGCGCTTCGCTTCTCACGTGGGCCGCGACTGGAAGCGAGTGGGTCGGGCGTTACAGAAGAACTGCCGGGCGCTGAAGGGGGCGGCCATCGACAATCTCGCCTACGAGTATGAGAGGGAGGGGCTTTACGAACAGGCCTATCAGCTACTCGGACGCTTCATCCAATCAGAGGGCAGGAACGCCAGGCTGGGGCGTCTCATCAGCGCGCTGGAGGAAGCCAAGCTGATCAGCATGGCCGAGATCATGTTGGACATTCAGCCCCGAGAGTGAGGGGCTCGAACTGTGTGTGTGTGTGTGTGTGTGTGTGTGTGTGTGTGAGAGAGAGAGAGAGAGAGAGAGAAAGAGAGAGTGTGTGTGTGTGTGTGAGAGAGAGAGAGAGAGAGAGTGACTGGGTCTGGTACCTAAAAGTGTAGTGTTTTTTTTTTGTTTGTTTGTTTGTTTTTTCTAGTTTCATACAACCTTTTTAAAAATGCCGCATTGTCCATATGAATTTGAGGTGAAAGAATATAGGGCTGTTAGTTACAATAGCGGGAGAGTTTAAAACATCCTGGTGCTCGTTACACGGCCGACCGCTTTCACTCCCGTTAGTCCGTTTCAGAGCGGAATCCGAATCACCGCGAGTCTGATTCGTTTGGTTTGATTCGTTTGGTTTGGTTCACCTTGACACTGCAAATCATGAAACAAACTTCAACATCTCGTAATTTTCATAAAACTCGTTCATTCTTTCGTCGGAAAAACAACGACGGAGAAATAGTTAAAAAGAAACCTT
>NC_069720.1:1033034-1065534 GCF_027358585.1 Pangasianodon hypophthalmus
CACTATTGTCAAACAGATGAAGTAAGTCTGTTTTTGTTTTATTTGTTTGTTTGTTTTTGTTTTTGTTTTTGTTTTGTAAGATATTTATCTCCTCACATGCAACTTGGTGCTTCCGAATCGACCAGAACCTGGTTCTGGTTCTGTGTTCTGTGTTCTGTGTTCTGAAGCTGGTTCTGGTTCTGAAGCTGGAGAGGGTTAGACCGAGTACCACCGGAACACTTTTCCTTTTCCGAGCCATCACAAAATAAATTAATAAATTAATTAAAAAAAAAAAATAGAGATATGAGAAGAAAATAAAAAGAATTATATTTCCTATTATACAAAATGTGATTCGTTTTCTCACTATAAAGCGTCCTTTTTCATAACAACACCCACATATCTACACTTTTTAGAGAAAAGGGTACTAAACAGTACCGGTGCTTGTCGCTTGTGTGTTTGTTTGTGTGTTTGTTTGTGTGTTTGTTTGTGTGTTTGTTTGTGTGTGTTGTACGTATATAGCAAGGTGCACGTATTGTACCTTTAAAGCTTTACTCTAAAAGCTTATGATGTATTTTTAATCATTTTTTAAAGGTACGTTATATCTACATTTTCATATTAAAGGTACCAAAGATAAGAGTACCACCTCGGTGTGGTGTGTACATCATTTCTACCTTCAGTACGTTTTACCTGGGCAGGTGTGTGTGTGTGTGTGTGTGTGTGTGTGTGTGTGTGTGGCTTTAACTAGCTTTTAGAGTAAAGAGTTTTCAATTATGTACCTTACATTATTTTTTAAAGGTACCACAACAAGAGTATGGTTTATTAGTACCTTTATTTCTGAGAGTGTACAACATTTAGAAACATTAGAACCATTAAAGGTTCTTCGGTTGTTCCTCTGTGGAAATCCTGACAGGTTCTCTAAAGAACTGTACAACAGTGTTTCCCTATCAGAAAATATTCCAAGTGGAACCTTTTTTTTCATCCAGTTATCCTTTAAGGAACTCTCTAGAACAAAGGGTGCTTAAGTGTAGTTTTACTTGGTACCATTAAGAGTACACCTTTTGTACTGTGAAGCTCCAATCATGTACCTTAAGTCACGTATACAGGTAAAGGTACGCTGTATTCACATTTCGAGGTGAAAGATGCATATTAAAGGTACAGGATGTGTTCCCTTCAACCTCCAGTGACAAGAACAGGTAGAGTTTAGTACCCTTTATTTCTGAGAGGTCACGTCTGTAACGCTAGTGTATTAAACTCTGTAAAAATTAGAACCAATGGTTCCCTATCAGAAAGGATTAGAACCATTTTTTTGTAAACTAAGAACTCTTAATTATCCAAGGAACCCTTAAGGAACCCTTGAAGAACTCTGTATTTTAAGAGTGTATTATATAATATTTAAATCTTTCTGATTCCTTAATGGTTCTACGCTATTATATATACCTGCTGATGCATAATTTATATTTAAAGAAACATTTTCCCTAAACATTTGATTTATTTAAATATTTTTTTGACACAGTCTGTAAACCGAATGCAAGTTTGCACCTATTTTTTTTAAAAAAAACATCCTATGTTGTTATTTTTTTAAATAGACAAATCAATAATCTCAGCTAAACACTCTTAATTTCAAGGTCAAATAGAAACAGGAAGTTCTACAAAATGAAAGCGAGGTCCAGAACTGAAAAGTTCTCTTCCCGAAACAGGCTTCAGTATCTCTTGAGAGCGGAAATGTGCATGAAGCTGAAATTTCCCACATTCAAGCAAAGCGTGTGGAAAGTGAAATATATTTCTGTTCAAGCTCCCATTGTACATAAGATCATTAACGTGTTATAACTGTCCTGCTGTTACACCTGTACACGGGCCGTGTGTGTGTGTGTGTGTGTGTGTGTGTGAGAGAGGCTCAGCAGATGCATTAATTTCTCAGCGAGAGAGTGACTGTGTGAGTTTTTGTGTTAATCTTAATGGATAGATTTTACAGCCTTGATCCCTGCAGGTTTGTGAAGCTAAACAGATTTTGTGCACTTTTGTGTAAACCTTATAATCTACAAACACACCACATGACCATCTTGAAAATCAATATAAATAAATCCAAAATTCACAACATTAAAGGCCCGTAATAGAAATTGTTCAGCTTTTGACAGTCAGCACAACGCAACAGATTTAATTGAGTTTATGAAATTGAGATGAAATCACTGACGCATGATTTCCACAACATTATTGCATCATTATTACATTCACCACCATCACGCCTTCTGTTTATCTGTCACACACACGGTGAGGATTTAATGCTGAAATTAAACATCATCAGTATTCAGACCTCAGACGTAACGACAGATTATTCAGGAGTTACGTCTGAGTTATGTGCGTGGGGGCGGAGCTTGTCTAAAACAGAGGCGTGTCTCTGATCTTGTACTTAAGCGCATTTTTCTCGGCTCAAGTGAGGAGCAGCTCCACTGTCTGACCGTCATTTTAATATAAATATCTCACGCTGAAATTTTTTCGGTTTGTTTTAGCTGTAAATTCACTCAAAAACACTCTGGAATGTCATTCGAGGACGATATTAAATACATAAACATCCCACTTTTCATTTGTTAATAATATTGTCCCTTTAAAAACCACCAAAAAGTTTTTTTCTTCATCTTAATCAGAGACGTTGCTCATCTCAAGCAGGTAATTTTTTGTGAATGAACTTTATCTGTAGGCGTAGCAGATCATTGCTAGGTCAGCTTATCCTTCAAACCCGTGAACATGTTTTCTTTACAGGAGAGCGCATCGAATTAACACAAACGCAGGCACTATTTATTTCTTTAACAAATCAAAATAACAAAATATAAGATGCGATAAACTAGCAGCTTCGATTTCGTATCTTGTAGCCACATTAAATTGTGCGTACAATTAACTATAGGTGCACAATATTAAAATAAATATATTTATATTTTCGTGACCTGTCCAGTCACTTGCTGTAACCATCAGCAGTAGATACAGTGTTTTACATTTGTCTAAACCTCACACTTTGCGTGCTACTCGTTCGTTTATCCTGCAAAATAACAGGATGCGCTGGATCAAGTGCTATTCTATGAGCTGCATCTACTGTATTCTAGTGTCCTGTTAGATTTATTTGAACTTTCACCATCTTCTTATTCACGTCATCGCATTAGCCTTTTTTTATTTTTAAATTGTCTCCTGCTTAGTACATAGTTAGTAATCATACTACATTTGACAGCAAAAAAAAAAAAAAGTTTAAAAGTGATGCTTCTGCTCAAGAAAAATCTGAACTTGTGAACTTCAAGCAGGTGACGTAGAGCTCAGAAAATCCACTTAAGCAGCTACGTAAACCGACTCTGAATACCAGGAACTTTCCCCACATAAATATTGGAATAAGGTACTGAAAGCAGTGACATCTGCGTGTGTGTGTGTGTGTGTGTGTGTGTGTGTGTGTGTGTGTGAGAGAGAGTATATTATGATGATTGTGTAATATGTTTTACGTGTGTATTAGGATTATCCACGAAGATGGTTTCAGTGGAGACGATTTAAAGCAGTTTAAACCCATCGTCTATAGCAACACCATTCAGAGTCTGTTCTCCATTTTAAAAGCAATGGAGAACCTTGGCATCGAGTATGAAGACAAGGGCAGGGCTGTGAGTATACACACACACACACACACACACACACACACACACACACACACACACACACACACACACACACAGAGGGATCTATGGGAACATCAAACAAACTTCCTTCCTCAGACTTTCTCTCTCTCTCTCTCTCTCTCTCTGTGATGCTGAATGTAAAAATTAATTAAACACATCCTCTCTTAGCACATAATTAAACACTGTTTTAATTCCTAGTGTTCCCTGTAAATGAACTTGTTCTAAAGAGTGTAAGTAAAAGGCATCCCTGCGGCACTTATTATCCAAACCCATTAATAAACCTTCCAGCTGGTCTACAGCGACATCTAGTGGATGGAAAAATATTAGCTCATCTAATGAGCAAGTGATTAATGTCACAGTAACATCTTTTTAACTTAAAAATACTGTGACAAACAAACAACAATGTTTAAAACACCTCCTGACATTCATCTCATCTCATCTGTGTTTAATGGTTTAAAACTGGATAGCATTTTATATTTCTTTTCTTTATACTATATCCTGTATGTTGATTGATTATTGGTACATGTGGAACATGCTAATGTTTATACTTAAGTGTTTTTATTCAACACAAAATTTCTGTAACTCCTCAAACTGGACTGAAGATAAATTCATCTGATCTTCTGACCTGCTTCAATTTTTAATTTTTTTAATATTTAATCATATTGCATGGTTATAACTGAACTTTTTTGTACTGCACTACATTATCTATATTAAATTCTTCATTCATTTTTCATTCATTCATTCAATTCTTTTAATAATGTGCATTATAGTATTTTTATTAGGAAATCTGTAATTAAATAACTGCCCCTGTGATATGTGTGATGGTCTTTAGTCTGATGGAAAGTTAGTCTGTGACATAATCAGCCGTATGGAGGACACGGAGCCGTACACACCTGAAGTTCTGGTGGCCATGAAGCGTCTGTGGAAAGATGGAGGAGTTCAGGCCTGCTTCAATCGATCACGAGAATATCAGCTCAATGACTCCGCTCAATAGTACGACACACACACACACACACACACACACACACATAAATATATATATACAGTACTGTGCAAAAGTCTTTTTTTTTTTTTACTACAAACTTTGTTATAGATGTTTATTTTCTGACTTCTACATTATTGATTCAGTACAAAAACATTTTAGATTCCAAACATTAGTTTTCCAGCACAGAATGAAACGTTACAGAAAAATGTTTGTATGTCAGTAAAGAAAGCAGCAGATTCCATAAGAGACACTTTTCAGATAAAAACATAATGAAGGCTGCTGGGTTTCGCTGCAGAAATAAGAAGCGAGTCGACAGTCAAAGTCTCCAGAAGAACTGTGGCTGCTTCTGCAAGATGCTCAGTAACACTTCCAGCTCATTTCCTTATAAAACTGCACACACTGCACCTCAGATACTGCTTTATTTATTTAAAGTGAAGGATCGTCACATTAAATACTGACTTAGTTTCATTTATTACTGTTTACTGCTCTTTATAGGATTTTTTTAAATGTAGAAACATTTAATTTCATTATTTTTGAAGGCGTCTTTCCTCTACAGCGTTTCTTTACACGTGCCTAAGACTTTTGCACAGAACTGTGTGTGTAGCACTTAAACTGTAATGATCACATTAATTAGATTAAAGCCTTTAAGCAGGATATCAGGACAAATACACATCACTCGTTCTGCAGAAGAACCTCTCGACTTAAAGGTGCATTAGGTAAGGTTAAGTGAGTTAAACGTTTAGTGTTTATAAATGTATAAGTGTCTATAAACTGACTGACGAGAGGCATCTAAACACAAACAAGCGTTTATGGACCAAAGTCAATTTTCCAAACAGCAACGTAATACACTTTTGCTAAACTTAAGCCACGGCTTAATGCATTGTTTTTACCATGTTCTACATACCTTCAATGGTTATTTATACAAGTAAAGAATAAAAAAAATTCAACTTTTGCACCTTTAAGTCTAAAATTTACGTCAGTATTTACGTGGGGAAAGTTGCTGGTATTCAGAGACGGGTTACGCAGCTGCTTAAGTGGATTTTCTGAGCTCCACATTCAGATTATTAAAATCACCCGCGTGTAGTTCACACCTCCGAGGTTTTTCTTTAGAAGAAGCGTCAGAAGCGAGACGGGGATTTTAACAGCATCCAAACCACCGCATTTAAACACAAACACTCACCTTTAAACCTGAAAAAAATCAGGGATAGAAAATGTGGACTGAAAGAGGAAATTGAGAGTTTTCTTTTTCTTTGCTCTCAAACGTAATACGATGTAATATAAAAGCAAGAGAGATATTAAAAATGAAAAATAAAAAGACTAATATGATGATATATGCAAATGAGCGATGAGAGACGGCGAGCGTTGAAATAAATCTAAAATTAGTCTCGTATATCGCTAATATATTACTGCATTAAAAGTGCTAGTTGTAATTATCACATTAATCAGTGGTTTATTTTAACAAAATGGCTTCCACCTGATGTCTTCTGTGTGGAATAAACATTTTCATGGACTTTAAAGGAACAATTAATTAATTTAAAGCAACAATTAATCAATTAATTCATAGTGTTATATTTATGTATATAATACTGACCTCGAATAGTGTGTTTGAGGAAGTTCAGTGTGATATATTGTGGTTATATTAAACGAGCTGATATCACGCAAGAAAAATGCGCTTAATTTCAAGATCAGAATCGATTGTAACTGAGACACGCCTCCGTTTTTGACAAACTCCGCCCCCATGTGCGTAACTTTCACGTAACTTCTGAATAGCACTTAAGCCTGTAGTTATATCTGATGTCTGAATACTGAGGTGTGTAATTTATTAAATCCTCACTCTGTGTGTGTGTGTGTGTGTGTGTGTGTGTGTGTGGATATCTGCTGTACTTAAATCTATTTGTCATGTAGTTACCTGGACAGTTTGGACCGAATCGGATCACCTGATTATCTGCCCACTGAGCAGGACATTCTGAGGTCGCGGGTTAAAACCACCGGAATCGTGGAGACACACTTCAGCTTCAAGAACCTGAACTTCAGGTAAGTTTGTTTTCATTTAGAACCCATAGTGTTTAATATGTTCAGCAGATGAAACGTTTCTTTACGCGCTGATCGACCTGTAGGGGGCGCTGTACCTCAGATTTTAACCCCATGTTCTCAATTATTATGCAGCAAAAATTCTTTTCTTCCATATTTTTCCAATTTGGAACATTTCCTGCTAATTTGGGAAATTAAATTTGCCTAAATAAATCAATTTACACAGTATCACTCTGAAAACAAACAAATTAGATACTCACCTACTTTTTTTAAATTGGCAATTTCATGAAATTTGTCAATTATGATCTATTACTGATGTGTCATTCACAAATGAGTCGAATCTTTGAACTGAATCTTTTAAGGAAAGATGAATAGGAATGAATCATTTTGATTCATGAATCACAGAACATAGCAATGTTATTTTTTTAATTAGAAAATGATTAGAGTAATATTTCATGAATCGGTTACAGATGTAATTAATCAAAGAACAGAACAACAACCTCAAAACATTGCAAACTTTATCCAGTTTAGAGATTAAAAACATGATAATGAATCATTTGGGATCCGAAAGAGTCGACTCTTATTAGCGAACAGAGTCGAATGATTTGACTCACTGAAATGAACCGAAATTTCCATCACTTTATAAATTTTGATAGACGAAGCTGTACAGTTTAATGTAAAGATTAAATGACCTGTGTATGTGTGTGTGTATGTGTGTGTGTGTGTGTGTGTGTGTTCTGTCACCTCCAGGCTGTTCGATGTAGGAGGTCAGAGATCAGAGAGGAAAAAATGGATCCACTGCTTCGAAGGTGTGACGGCTATAATCTTCTGTGTAGCGATGAGCGGCTACGACCAAATGTTACATGAAGATGAGACGACGGTAAAGAACTGAACGCACACTCACACACACTCTCTCACACACACACACACACACACACACACGGACGGACGGACTGTGCTGTTATAATAAAATAATAGGTTGTTAGTCAGCAACCTGAAGTTGATTATTGATTATTTTCCTCTAACAGCACGTCCTGATGTGTTTTATTCCTCTTACACCACAGCAATTCACCAACAATTACAATTTTTATTAAAGAACAACATATCATACTTTTTATCCATTTAAAGTTACGTTTAATGTTGCGGAACAAGTTCTCACTTACGTTATAGCAGCGATAAACACTCGTTCCCTCACCAGCGTCTCTTTATTCTCTTTCTTGAAGTTAATAAGACAAAAATAAACGCAGCTTGTTCCGCATGTTACCGAGAAACCGCAAAGAAGAAGCGTAAACTCCTCTGTCCTGAAGACGTCGGAAAACTTCAAGTTACAGCTTTACCTCTGACTGTTACAAAGCTCTGACACTGGAGACTCCTTCCATAAATTTTAAATCTCAACATATCGTTGATCAATTACACCATTATGTTTTTCTTTTAAATCCGTAGGAGTCGCTGTGAATGAGCTGTTACTATGGAAACGATAACGTATTAGAACGAGCGCATTAATGTATATAAACCTGTGATTTCTTTTTCCTGCAGAATCGTATGCACGAGTCCCTCATGCTCTTCGACTCCATCTGTAATAATAAGTTCTTTGTCGACACTTCCATCATCCTCTTCCTCAACAAGAAGGATCTTTTTGGGGAGAAGATAAAGAAATCTCCGCTGACGATGTGCTTCCCGGAGTATACAGGTGTGTGTGTGTGTGTGTGTGTGTGTGTGTGTGTTAGTGCTCATGTGTATGTGTTTCGTGTTCCTTTACTGCAGTGTTCAGCTTTATGATTTCTCTCGCAGGTCCGAACACGTATGATGACGCGTCTGCGTATATTCAGGTTCAGTTTGAGAGTAAAAACCGTTCTCCTAATAAAGAGATTTACTGCCATCAGACGTGTGCGACTGACACGGGAAACATTCAGGTGGTGTTCGACGCCGTCACTGACATCATCATCGCCAACAACCTGCGTGGCTGTGGCCTGTACTGAGCTGTACTGAGTTTATTGTCATCAAAATCATTGTTTCTCGTCATAGTAACGAGCGACTGAACTGAAACTCCGCCCCTTTGACCAACATTATGTCATAATACTTCATCCTGTTTTTGTCGTTTGTCTGGTTTTCTTTATAATCCTGAGTTAAAACGGGCACTTGTGTGTGAGCGTGTGTGTGAGCGTGTGTGTGTTTGTGCATGTGTGTGTGTGTGTGTGTGTGTGTGTGTGTGTGTTTGTGTGAGTGTAGGATAATTAGTGTACGGCTAAATCTGGAAAATTTGCGGGACGCATAACAAAAAAAAAAAAAAACCTGAAATAAACCTAAATACAATCTAAAAAAAATTCTCAGGATCGTAGAGAGATCAGTTTCTGCTCTAAACTGTTTTTATTTATAATTAATGAATATTTCAGAAGCATTAAATGCTAATGAGATATTCGTCGTGAGACGTGAACGAGTGTTCGGGTGAAAGTGGAGAGCGATAAACTCTCCTGTGACGTCGACAGAATCGTCAGATGAATCTATTGGATAACGCTTTTACATCAAGGTTTTCTTAATTGACATCAATTAACGCGTTAATTAACATAAACAAACCCTGAACTTCATATTAATGCACCATCAGGAACAAACTAATTAACACTCGTTAAATATTAATGATATGATAATAATAACGATATGATGTTTTTTTTAAAATAATAAACCACATAACCTGAACACCTGCATTGCACCTGCATGTTTATATCATCAGAGAGTAAAAAAATTGCTTTCAATTAATTTGTGTTAATTGCATAAACATTAGTCAATGCAGGTGTGTTTCATTAACACTTAAACAAACGTATTAATTTCGGAGTAAAATCATGTTACAGAAACGTTACAGCTTTACCTCTGACTCTTACAAAGCACTGACACTGGAGACTCCTTCCTTAAATGTTACATCATAAACTTATCCTAAAGATATCTACACATCAAATTAATCACCACCTTCTGACCAATCACAAGCCAGAATTCAACAGCGCTGTGGGATAACTGATGTTAATTGATGTTTATGCAGTACATAATTCTCGTTAAGGGAAGCTTCGTGTAAAACGTCACCATTTCTTTGTAAATTATTATATTTATTGAGTTGTGTATAAAATACGAAGGCTTGTGTGTACAGATTTTGTATCTCCTGCACGTACATGTTAGATCTCTATAAACAGAGCGAACCGATTCAGCGCACTGACAGTTATATATATCACGATTTAGAGGAAAAAATGTAGCACATAGAAAAGAAAAGAAAAGAAAAGCGCAGTCATATGTAGCTAAATTAATAAATAAACAAACTACTGAACTCACCTTCTTCATCTCTGTGTGTGTGTGTGTGTGTGTGTGTGCACGTGAGCTTAAACCTTTCTCTCTCCTTTTACTGAACCCTCAGTTCTTTCGTAAAAGCTCGGTCTTTCCCTACGTCATTGTACTGCTGATTTAATTTGGTGAAATGTTTACAATAAAATCACAGTCTGGAACCATTTTATAGTTTCTCTTTTCATTTAATCTCCAGTTTAATGTCATTTTAGCTCTGAGAGATTTAATCCTAATTCAACCAGACGTAGATTAATATTAATGTACAGAGCTTTAGGACGTGTGTAACGTGCATCCGCAGTGTTTTCACGTCTCTCGTATCTAAATAATCACCAGAATGACAAGAATGGAACAATTCCCCTTCCTGACTGACCACAACAAACAATCAGGTAAGCACACACTGCTCAAACATTATGTGTATATATATATATATATATATATATATATATATATATATATATATATAAGGACCTCATTTATCAACCTTTCAGTAAATTTGCATTAAAGCTCATTTGCATTTAGCGACGCCCACAAAACTCCATAAAAGGGAAAGCACACAGAGAGCTGGGAGCACGAAATGAGCGATCAGGGTAAAGACTGAAAATCAGAAGTGGAAGTTATTTTGACTCGCTTGTCTGCCAATAAAAATATTTAATAATATTAATAATAATAATAATAATAAGCGAGCGCTAAATCCTGCGTCAGCTGAGTCGTTTGTTTACGGCTTATGGCTCTGCGCAGACAGAGCGGCTCGTCCTCCGCTTACACACCGCCGTTTCTTTCATCATAACTGAATGATTAGTTTTATTTGTATTAATTTATGGGTTTGTGTCTCGGCTCGCGTTCTTTACTTTTATATTCTTTGATTAAAGCCAATAAAATAAAGCGTCTGGTTTTGAGTAAATGTTGTGGATGGAGCTCTGAGTCCCTGAGCGAGTGAACTAGCATGAGGACGTGTTTCTGATCGAGACTCTAAAGCTCTTCTATCAGTCGCTCTGGATAAGGGCGTCTGCTAAACGCTGCAAACGTCATAAACACAAACAGTTTAAACTCCACAGAATATTCCAGAGAGAAAAGTGCAGTAATCCCTGCAGATTATAGGATCTGAAGTCCATCAGGTCGAAGTTTACGTTATGTAAATTTACACACACTCAGGAGCACGAGTAGATTATGGACGTTTTGTTCGAATTTACGGGATTTTCCACAAATACCAAATTTCTTGTGTAAACGCTTATTTACGAATGATTTACGAATAAATCCTTTCATATCCAGCTCCATAAATGGAAATCCACTTTCCATGCTGAAAGAAAGAAAGAAAAATATCGTAAATTTTATTTCATCATTGTCCAGCGAGCATGATGTCCCACAGGAACAAGCAAGTTTAGCTAGCTAGGGAGTTGGTTGCTATGGTATTTCACCTGGTTGTCATGAAATTGATAGGTGGTTGCCATGGCGTTCCAGTGGTTTGTTTGGGGTGGGGTGGTGTATAAACACTGGTCTAATTTATGTAAATTTTCAGCTGTTTTTAAAATTGTAACTTCGGCCGTGATTGTGTTTTTGCCTACTTTTATGTTTTTTGTTGTTTCTTATCCATTATATGATTTGTGCAGATTAATCATCACAACCAAATGATGCTAGATGATGAAGAAGACCTTCTCTGATGAGAAAACTCATCACTCAGGTGTACGATTCTAATTAAAACTTTTAAAGCTTTCACCAGAGGTCCAGACAGAAAAAACTTTTATTTTTTCATTCATTCTCAGTAAAAGTGGATTCTCCTTAAAGAGTTTTTCAGGACAGTGTTTTAAAAAAACTTTATTGCTCTGTAAAAACAATTAGCAACAATTCCAAAGAATAAGTTTTTGCTCTTAAACCTGTGAGGGGATTTAGTGTGAAAATCCCACTGAACATTTCTCTCTGAACGTGTCCACGATCCCGGGCCTGTGGAAGTCGATTAGCGCGGAGCTGTAGTGGTAATGTGAGGCAGGAACTTTAGCCGGTTCACTGGAATGTGAGAATGTGTGAGTCAGCAGAACGCCGTGCAGTTATATCAGGCACGAGCAGAGTCAGGAGGCTGAAATTAGCTGGCCACTTTACGACCATTCATCTTCACGCTGTGTTGAGATTACGTTCACTCCTCAGTCCTGTATGATGTTAGTCTTAATGTTAGTATTGAGAAGAAAGTTACAGACTTTCTCATCTTTTCATACTGAAGTTTGAACTAAATGTAAATTATATTTTTGTAGCAGGAACAGCTGAAACATTTCCATCTTCAGGATAAATGAGTTTAACACGCAGGGGAATGAAGCGTCATTAAAAAGCACTGATCTGGATCAAGCCATCGAATTTACGGAAATAGTTAAAGATCGATACACGCAAAGCAATTAACAATTCTCCTTCGTTTTTACTTTATTAAAAGCCTGAAAATAATTAAAGCTTTTAATTAATGAGGTGCTAATTAAAATACTGTGAAAGTCAAAAGTTTTGATACTCCTCCCCTTGTATTAAAAGTTTTGGTTCAACTTCAACAAACGGATTTAATTTCAAAATTCTAGATTGAGAAAATTAAAATAAGAACTAGCTCTAAGTGAAATGAGGAATATTTTTATTATAGAGTAAAAAATATGAAATAGATCTAACTGTTAATGCCGATCTGAATCACTCTGTTTAGTCACATGTAGCACATAAACCTATATATATATATATATATATATCTGTATAAAAGGCAAATCTCGATTTACAGAAACTTTCAGTCTTACTGTAACGACTTTATGAAAAAAAGTGGATGTAAAACAAGTTCTTAAACACAAACATTTAACGATTTGATGTTGAATTTTTCCTTATTTAATTACTGAGATTGCGTAAACTGCGATAAAACTCAAGATTAAAAAAATGCTTGACTACAAATGACTATAAATCATTATTATTTGTGCTGTTATTTATCTTCAGGATCAATAAAACAAAATCAAAAATACACAAATAATCCAACACACAAACTATCTGTGTACAAATTCACAATCTGTAAAACTCCAACAACAGAATTTAGTGTTTAAGTGTTTAATTTATTTATTTTTTTTTTTGGAACTTCTCCGTCATCCAACGCTGTTACTATGAAATAAGTTTTAATGAGGATTAAAATGATAAAACAGCATTAATTAAGAGATTATGAGGTGGCGTTTGTGTAATAATATGCTAATAATTTGTGTGTCGGTGTGGATAGATGTGCGTTTGAGCTTTTAATAATGTTATAGAAAGCTACAGCTACAGCCAGGTTTTAACCTCCTGGCAGAGGCAGCCAGGTTTTGGGCTAAAATACACCCTGGTCCTCAGCAGGAGAAGATGATGGAGACAAAATAAGTTGAGATTTTTAATCGAATCGGCAGAAAACATTTTTAAAAGTAAATGTATTCTATTTTTGTCTAATTATTGTGTCATCTGTACGCAAACACGCCTTTATGTTGGTTCTGTTCAGTCTAATAAACACACACACACACACACTAACATTAATAAATCTTTCTGTCATCTTTATTCAAAAATCCAGTAATGTACATTATTTTTTGATCATTTCAGACATTTTACTTTAAAGTTAATCAGTAGAAGAGCCACGTGTATGAGTTTGTGCTGGTGTTAATGTATTACAGTGTCGACGTGACTCTTTTCAGTGAAAGCTGAACATCACTTGATGCCATTTATAAATCCAAAGCGACAGAAGGGCTTTTCTAGGATTAGCAGGACTCGATGTTAGAGTTTGGAGAGGTCTGGCTGTGTGTGTGTGTGTGTGTGTGTGTGTGTGTGTGTTTGCACTTGGACAAACTGCAGTAACTCTGACGCTGTGTTTACTCTGTGGATCTTCACACAGATCTGAAAAGATAAAAATATGAGATATGAGTGAGACTCAAAACCAGGAAACACAGAAGCAGGAAATAAAGCACTAGAAAAAAACAGGGCTTGAACTTAATGAGACAAGAGTGCATGATAAGACTTCGCAGCGAGGAAGAGAAACAAGAGGATATACAGTAAATTATACAGCAAACTAAGCCAAGGCTTAACATAGAACAGGTGAACACATTAGGATAATCAACCAATTACAGGACAGGGGTGAAGACAGAAACAAAAGGACAACTTATTACTCAATCATTAATTATTAATCAGTTATTCACTTTACGTTTGTCACTTTAATACTGTTGTGTGTTTGTGTTTTTGTGCATTCTTGGTGTTTCTCTTTTATCATTTTTATACTTACATATTTATTTATTTATTTATTTTTATATCTTTATATCTGCTGCTATAACAATGCAAATTTCCCCATTGGGGATGAATAAAGGATTATCTTATCTTATCTTATCTTATCTTATCAATCATTTACTTTTGGGTTGTTGTTTAGCCGCTGATTAAAGCTACATTGTGGATCTTGATGCACAATTCTGAAATTTTGACGCAGATCTGAATATTTTTGTTCCGTCTGTTTATGTCTGATCTCCATGTTTACATTACATTTTCAACCTTCCTAAGTTCTCCAACACCACCGCATTGCTGCGCTCGCTCCACTGGCTTCCTGCAGCTGCTCCATCAGATTTAAAACACTGACGCTCGCCTACAAAGCCAAAAACGCACCAGCTCCCACTTATCTCAAAGCACTTATCACATCCCGCACCGCACCACGCTCCTTCTGATCCTCTAGCACCGCTCGACTGATCCCTCCATCTCTCAGGGTACAAGGAAGACCTGCATCAGGACTCTTCTCTGTTCTGGAGCCGAGGTGGTGGAATGAACTTCCTCTAGATGTCCAAGCAACAGAGTCACTGGCAGTCTTTAAACCACGTCTACAGCCCAACCTCTTCCTAAAGTACTTAAATTATCACTTTAATTAAAACAATTGTATTGTCTGTGTGCTTGTTACTTATATTACCTCCACAACAGAGTTTTTAGACTGATGGTGCTCTTAGTCCGTGACCTAGTGATCGAGTATCAGGATGTATTTATCGATAGCGACTTTAAAGCACTTCTGTAAGTCGCTCTGGATAAGTGCGTCTGCGTCATAAATGTAAATTCAAATGTTACATCATTCCTCAGGCAAAATGACGAAATGTTAAAAACAATCACTTTGGTTGTAGAAAGGAACTGATTCTGTTTTTTTCCATTATGATTTTTGTGATCTTTAACCTCCTGGTATTTAGTCTTAAGGTTTTTAATTTTACGTTGGCATTACAGTCAGGATCGACTTTATCCTCGCTCTGCCATGACCCCAGGCGTGTCCTCCAAGATGGCCCGGTTTCTGCCCCACATACTAAAGCCAAATTATTTCATCCCTTCTTCTCTGGCGGCCTTCCGCGACTCGCGTGTGTAACGTTTGAGTGCCAAAGAATGAATTTTGGCCTCGCTTATCACCACATCTCAATGACGAGAACTAACAGGAAAATCAGACGTCAGAGTTCAGATGCGACTCAAATGACCAGATATCTGATACGTTTTGTATTCAGAGCCTCATTTAAATATCGGATGTGAAAAAAAATCAGATCCAAGCTGTTTCCGTGTACGTAAAAATATCCGATCTGTATCTGTGTTAAAAGTCAGGGGGGAAAAAGTTTGGTGATGTAAATGCAGCTTGAGAGAGATAATATTTAGATTTAGACAGCAATAAATACAACACAAGACATTAAATATAACACAGAACACCTATAAAGATAAAGATATCCACATGCTGTTGTTTTATCGAGTTAGTCATAACTTAAAGTTACACTATTCATTCAGAACAATCTGAAGAAATGCTGGAAGGTGTAATCACATAACTGCTACAGTAAAAAGAAGCACAAATATAATAACTTTAATTATAATTTTGAAAACTCACTGAGAGACAAGAGGGAAAGGAGTAACATGGTTGAGGTTTGTAAGTGCAGCTCTGAAACGGCTGGAATGGAGGGGCAGGTGGTCGAGGTTAGGAGGGTTCAAGTAAAAATAACTCCCTTGGGTAACGTAAGAACCTGATTGGATATGGAAAAAAAGAGCAAAGACGAAGAGGCACTAAATTAAAACCACTTTCTTTCATCCTCTCTCAGTCCAAACACTTTCTGCTCTGCTCTGCTTAAAATGGATATCGTATCCATTTTAAAACATTGTTGTTTGTTTATAAGGGTTTGCATGGACTGGCTCCTTCATATATCTCCGATCTCCTTCTGTTCCACTGTAACGCCTCCAGGGAACTTTGATCAACTCGTAGTCTTCAGCTGTCTGTTCCAAGGACACGCGTGAAATCAAAAGGAGATCGTGCCTTTTCAGTGGCTGCTCCACAGCTTTGGAGCAATTTGCCACTCTATATAAGAACTGCACCAACATACGCTGATTTTAAGTCTCCTCTTAAAACTTCTTTAGTTACTGTTGCATCTGGTCATAAGTAAGCGCAGTGGCATGACTGTAGTGTACTATAGTGTATCTGTTGCTGTGATCTATGTTTACTTTTGTATTTTTGGTATATGCTTAAATTTTGTACAGCACTTTGGCCAACAGCTGTTGTTTTTAAACGTGCTTTATAAATAAATATGACTGACTGACTGACTGACTGACTGACTCTGTTGGACAGCATTTTTTAGTGATAATAAAGTTTTTAGGAATAAACCAAATGAAACTGATCATGTGATCGACATTAAATGTAAAGATAGTGAAATTACATGTTTTGCTGTTTGTTTTATTTTGTTTAGAAAGCGGATCCTAATTGTATTAATCTTGACGGCAGTGTGATAATCCCTCAGTACCGTTCAGAGTTTTAGAGTCGGCCAGCTGCAGAGATCGAATTTCTGGCTGCGTTTCTGCACGTTAGTGTTAGTAAAAGCCTGGAGTAAACTCGCCGTCATGGCGACTGACTGCTTCTGTGAAGATTTGTCGTGTCTTTGGGGTCCAGTTCTCAGACAGAAGACGTGCGTCTTCATAACATCGTGCGCAATTTACATCTTAACAGCGTCACAGCTGGAGGAAGTCTGGAGGACGTCGATACAACATCTTTTTCGATTATCTGCTTTTTTCCAGCCTTCTTCAAGTATAATGTGTGATTTAAATCAGGAATCAAATTCAGCTTAACTTTCCTCCTGTGATTAATTCAATAATCTGTAACATGAGGGTAGATCAGATATCATAACACGATGATAATCTATAAGAGTGAAGGTCATAAGGCACTAGGAAAAACTTAACGAGACAAGAATACATGATAAGACTTCGCAATGAAGGACAGAAACAAGAGGATAAATAGACAAAACAATTCAAGGCTTAACATAGAACAGGTGAACACATTAGGATAATCAACCAATTACAGGACAGGAAGAAAGAGGAGACAGGAAATAAGCAAACAAAATAACACAAAATGGCGATTCATTACATAATCGTTAATCATTAATTAATCATTAATAACCTATATAAAATAACAAATATATGTTGCATATGTTTTGAGCTTGTTGATGAAAAAAATTTAACGGCTCGATATTTTAAAATCGTAGAATTGTCAGCCAGAATCGGATCATTCCAAAGTCTTGAGCTGTGTTTTCCCGTTATTCAAACTTCACACGTTAAATTTACATATTTAGACACTTCACATTATGTTTCCATAAACTTTTTCACACAGTAGTAGTGCATGTAGTTTTTATTTTCTTGAGTTTACATGCACACTTTCATGGAATTCCGTGGTTCCAGTTTCGATCCTGAGCTCAGGTTCCGGTCTGTGTGGAGTTTCACATGTTCTCCATGTGTCTGTGTGAGGTTCCTCTGCGCTCTCCGGTTTCCTCCCACCTCCCAGAGACATGCCAGTAAGCAGACTGGTGACTCTAAATTGCCCCCTAGGTGTGAATGAGTGTGTGTATATGTGTCTAATCCAGGGAATAATGAGCCCAGTATTCCTGGAATAGACTCCGGATCTACACTGACCAGGATAAAGCGCTTACTGAAGATGGATTAATGAACATGTTGAAATGGAAAATCACATGTTTCTTACGTAGGATCACATATTACTCACAATTTGATCTTGTGAAATGTAAAGAGGAAGCAGTGGCTGTGTGTCTAAAACTGACCGGAACGTCGTGAGTTCAGATCCCAGCACCTCCAAGCCGCCATGTTTCAGTCCTTGAGCGAGACTGTTCATCGTTAACTGTCCAGTTAAATGTTGAAAAACATGGAATTATATATGAGATTTTTCTGTCAATGTGAATGTTTGGACCAGAATGTTTGGCTCCCTGGAACAGGTCAAAGAAAAAAGAGTTGACTTAAATATTAAAAGCATTAATTTGGGTCCAAATGGGCTTCTGCTGTGGGCTGTGTGTGTGTGTGTGTGTGTGTGTGTGTGTGTGAGCTCATAATACACTGAAATATTTACACGGATCAAAAATGATTATAAAATCGTGATTATATTCAGATACAAAAGACGAGCAATAACAGAAACGTCCTGCTGTGAATCCGGTTCCTCGTTTCCTTTAAACTCAAGGTGATCGAGTGATTTGGGATGTTTTTATATCTTGGTTTAGACCAAATGTCTAAACGTTAAATTTACATATTTAGACCCTTCACATTATGTTTCCATAAACCTTTTCTATGCGTCTATGTGGGGTTCCTCCGCGTTCTCCGGTTTCCTCCCACCTCCCAGAGACAAGCCAGTCCATAAACTGTCAGATATTCCCATCCAGAAGGACAGGAATATCTGATGGTTTTGACCTCATGGGGACATTTGGCAAGTTCTCACAAGGAAAACTGTTTGAATTGTTTGTTTTACCAAAAACTGCAGCTTTTATTTAAAAAGATAGAAGATAAAAGAGCTGAAAGTTTTCCTTTTGGTTACTGAGGTTAAGGTTGGCGTTAGATTTAGGCGTAGTGCTAATCGTTAACTATCTGCGTTAATATTTATATCAGAGGAAAGTCCTCACAAGGATAGTAAGACAACCATGTGTGTGTTTATGGAGAGAAAGAAGGAGCAAGACGTCTTGGGGTGAGGGAACGTCCTGGGCGGTGAATCCCATATTTAGCCATATGGATGGTCAAATGTCTTTGCACAGCGAATTGCAGATGAGCTCCTTAAAAAAGAGGAGTGAGGATCGCGTCAGCCAGTGGGAGCGGCGCTCGCGGAGAGTATCAGGTGTCCTTCAGGACTCTTCAGGCCAAAGCACATATTTGTCAGCTGCCTGAGACACTGAGCTCGCACTCCAGGTCAGCGTTCAGTTCGGTGCAGACGCTCTTCGCCTCCTCTCGTTTTTTCTTTCTGTCGGCCACCAGGAGAATAAGCAGCCATGGATGCCATCAAGAAGAAGATGCAGATGCTGAAGCTCGACAAGGAGAATGCCTTGGACAGAGCAGAGCAGTCTGAGGGAGACAAGAAGGCAGCGGAGGACAGAACCAAGGCGGTCGGTTTCCATGCGGACATTAAAATTAAAAAAAAAATTTAGTTTTTTTTTAGTTTTAAGGGCTTTCGCTGAAGTGTGATTGATTAGAGATGAAGTTGATGACTTTTGTTTCCTAGGAAACATAACTGACTAACATTTAGGGATGATTTTTTTTTAATAAACCATATAAATTTTTGGGTTCTATGTACATTTAAAAAGAAAAGCCATTAGAACCATGTGAGAAAGCCGTTAAGAAGCCTTAAAAAATTAACTGCATATTCATTAATCATTAATAACTTACTTTTTTGGGGGGAAGTTTGATCCAACATCCATTAACATTATTCCAAAGCGTGTAGATACAAAGCAAAAAGCAAAGCCAGTAGAACAACATTCGAAAGCTAGAACCATTAAAAATCCTTGAAAGAAAAAAATCTTCTAGAAAAGTTTGAACCGAACGATGTTCTCAAGAACGTAAAAAAGGTTCTGAAGTGTACCGTTCCTCGTGGAACCCTTAAGCGTTCATCTTTTACCTGGAAACGTGACTAGAGTTTTCCTTTAAATTCAATCCAGTTCTAAATCTTTTTAAACGTGACTATATCCAGGTGAAAGATAAAAATACTTTCTCCCTGCTTTCCATCCAAAGAGACCTTTAGTACCTTTCTTTTTCTGAAATAATAATAAACCTGATAAAGCGTTTAATCATAACAGTGAAGTTGATAAGAGAACGTTCGCTTCACACAGACTCTGAGAGATTTAACCACTTTGTATTCTTGTACATTAAAACCTCATCTCTCATTTATTTCCTTTTCTTTTCTCTATCTCTCGCTCTCTCTCTCTCTCTCTCAGCTGGAAGATGACCTGGTCGCCTTGCAGAAGAAGCTCAAAGCAACCGAGGACGAGCTGGACAAGTACTGCGAGGCCGTGAAGGATGCTCAGGAGAAACTGGAACTGGCTGAGAAGAAAGCCGGTGATGTGAGTCATACAGCTGCACGCGCATGTGCTCTATTAATGGGTGAAAAAAAGAAAAAGTGTGTATATAAGTGTGTACATTCACACACAGAGACTAAAATCCACAGAGCGGAGATATATCTCCTGAAACTCCGCTTCACACCTCTGAGAAATCCTTCCTGAATTGTTATGAATGAATTCTTCCTCTCAGGGAGTAATGTAGCCTGATACTGATTTCACAGTGACATTAAATGTATATAAATAACACTCCACAGCTCCATGTGCAGGTCAGGAAGAGTTAAATTTAGAGCAGAGCTTTATAAGGGAACAGCAGGTACGAGCTCCTGAACGCCACGAGGTTGAACTATGTCTAGGCTACGTATAGCGTTTCACCGTTCTTCTTCTTCTGCGTAGAGGAGACAGAGCTATTTCAGACGCAGATGAATTTGAGTAACACGTTTTCATTAGGTGTAGTTATCAAAAGGTCAATAATAATTCAAATTGAGTTAATGAGAGTTAAAATATTAACCACTAGATGGCGCTGCTGCAAATTCATAAACCTTTTTCTTTTTTAATTAAAAAAAATATATAAAAATACAAACAAGAGTATATTACTTTTGAGAACAAGAGCATTATCAGGGGTAAATATTACAAAATCAAAACAAATTATGGAAAAAGTTTCCAGATTTTCCTTTACGTCCATTTTATAATGTTTAAGCTTACGATTCTTCCAAATCTTTTCATTTTCATTTTATGTGCATAAAAAAAAATCAGAATAATAATTAAAAAGCTACTGATATTTTTGTGTTTGTGATGGAGCTGGAGTTTAACATAACATCTATTTCTTTAAAATAAATATTAATATTGCTCTCTTTTTATTGCTCCGAAAGTTTTATTTGGGACCAAAATAAATCCTGAACAGTTATTTACTGAAGGAACTGATGCTTCGACTAAAAATAGACCAAAAAAAAAAAGCAGCTTTATAATAAAATACTACTAATAATAAAAATGCTTAGATTATAATAATACATTAAATACTACAAGTGAGATATGGAAGATTATCCAAATGTGTTTAATCGGTATAATAATAATAATAATAATAATAATAATAATAATAATAATAAATCAGATCTTTGGAGCTGTCATTCCAGCATGATTTAAAAAATATAAAATATTTTTTTCAGCGTCTAACAGCTGTACACATCTGCTCTTATATCTCCATTACAAAATTATCCTACTGCTAACCTGCTGATTTATTTTTATCTTCACTTTTAAATTCAATAAATTACATTAATGAACTTAAATCAAATTATTCAGCGATTATTAATACGCGGCTCAGCACGAGCTCTGTATATAATGGTGTATATATGATGACGCGTGTCAGTAAAGTGATTTATGACAATAATAAACAGTATAAAAATATAATAATAATAAATAAAATGATAAAAATATCTTTTTAATATTGCTTTGTTAAAAATGTAGACTCGTATAATATTATCTTTAAGGTAAGATGCTACAGATAAATGACAAAATAAACAAACAATCGCTATCACAATTAATCTTCACAAGATAATCGCTGAAATTTTGATATTCTTAGTTATTTTTATTGAAATTTTTCTTTTTATTGACGTTTATTCATGCAAAAATGAAGCCTTATTAAACATGCATAAATGTACATATTTATTCAAACAAAAAAATTAGTCTTTTGATGATGTTAGAATTAAAATTTTCACTATGAGACAGATATTTTATATACATATTTTTTTGGTATAAATTAATTTATGCCATTTATGCCAAATGTGTCTGTAATATCTTTCAGATTAAGGATGGGATTGAATTTGTCAAATTTCACGAATGTTTCTAAACTAAGATTTTTGGTTGTTAATCTAGAAAAATAAAAGTTTTTTTAATTTTTGATTTTGAGGAAAACGGTTTAAAAAAAAAATACAGCCTGAGGTTTAACAGCGTTTCTGCTCTAGTTGGCGTTATTTATGAAGGAAATTCACACACACACACACACACCACACACACACACACACTCACACACACACGCACACACACAAAATGACGTATAAATCAGGAAACGAGCTTTTCGCTGACTTGTGACGTCATTGTATCGAGTGGGCGGAGCTTAAAGCCTTCTTCATAGTTGGTTAAGTTTCAGCTAATGGATAAAAACAGTGAAATAAACACTTGAATTTTTTGTAGTAATAATTTTTTTCACTGCAGTTTACTGAGTTTAAGAGGAGACATGTTATAGATGAGGTTGATCTAAAAATCTGAAAAAATATCTAACCAAACTTGTCGTTTCTGCTGAGAATGTGACTTTCATAGGGGTGGATTTTTGAGTTTTTGGATGATTTTATAAAGAAAATCTGGCAACCCAGAGCTCAGTAGCGTCAGGGAGCTAATAACAGAGACGAGCTGCTTAAAAAAAAAAAAAACACACTCTATCACTTTAAAATGTGTATGAACAGGAGGATGTTTTGCGGTAGTATGCGGGTTTGGGTGTATCCTAGGAGACGCCGGTGAACTTCCGGTTTTATTGGTGCGTCTCTCGGTGCGCGTGAAGCGCCAACACCCAGCCTCAGATCATCCATCCATCCATCCATCCATCCACCCGCGACCCTCAGCATGGCCGCAGTCCCGCACCTCGAGGCCGTGAAAAAGAAAATCAAATCTCTGCAAGAGCTGACCGATCAAACGCAGAACAGGAGCGCGAGACTGCAGGCGGAGCTCGAGGCGCAGAAAGCAGCGCGCGCGTCGGTAAGGCCGAGAGGCGGCGGCGTGAAATCCGTTAAAGCGCATTAGCACCGAATCCACTGACCACTCAGTCCTTACTGCAGCACGCGCCTGATACAGCGTCTGATATAATCAGCATAGTAATTATCAATTATCAATTATCAATAATAATAATAATAATCATAATCATAATAATAATAATAATCGTAATAATAATCTAATAGCTTACTCACAGAGAAGAGAGAGAGAGAGACAGAGGGAGAGAGAGACACAGAGAGAGAGAGAGAGAGAGAGGAGAGAGAGAGAGAGAGAGAAAGACAGACACAGAGAGAGAGAGAGAGAGAGAGAGACAGACACAGAGAGAGAGAGAGAGAGAGAGAGAGAGAGAGAGAGAGAGACAGAGAGCGAGAGAGAGAGAGAGAGACAGACAGAGAGAGAGACAGAGAGAGAGAGAGAGATCGAGAGACAGAGAGAGAGAGACAGACACAGAGAGAGAGAGAGAGAGACAGAGAGAGAGAGCGAGAGAGAGAGAGAGAGACAGACACAGAGAGAGAGAGAGAGAGAGAGAGACAGAGAGAGAGACAGAGAGAGAGAGCGAGAAGAGAGAGAGAGACAGAGAGAGAGAGCGAGAGAGAGAGAGACAGAGAGAGAGAGAGAGAGCGAGAGAGAGAGAGAGAGCGAGAGAGAGCGAGAGAGAGAGAGAGACAGAGAGAGAGAGAGAGAGAGAGCGAGAGAGAGACAGAGAGAGCGAGAGAGAGAGAGAGAGAGAGAGAGAGACAGAGAGAGAGAGAGAGAGAGAGAGAGAGCGAGAGAGAGACAGAGAGAGAGAGAGAGAGAGAGAGAGAGAGAGGTGTAGTGATGTTTCAGCACGCAGGACTGAAGCTCATCAGTAGCAGATAAAGGTACTAAACTGTACCAGTACTTTCTCACGGCTCAATAACTGATGTAACTAAATACAGTTCTGAAAGAAGAGCATTTCTATTATTTGTGTAATAAAGAGCTGGGAATAAAACGTGTGTAATCGCTGAGCTGTATATCTGATGGAAGGAGTCTCCAGTGTCAGAGGTGAAGCTGTAACTGAGTTTTCAGACATCAAGGTGTTTTTTTTTGTCTTATTTACTTCAAAAGAGAGAAAAGCGAGAGGCTGATGAGGGAACGGCTGTTTACAGCTGCTGTAACGTCAGGAACTCACTCGTTTCGCAGATGTTCCACAGGGTTGCTGTGGTGTAAGAGGAATAAAACACCTGAGGACGTGCTGTTACGGGAAGATAATGCAGTCGCTCTGCTTGCTCTTTACGTAGTGTGTACAGTTGTAATGGTTTTGTTCGTCTGTATGCTGTAAGTGCGAGTGTTTGAGCGTGTGTCTTTGCGCCTGCAGGCTGAGGGCGAGGTGGCTGCCCTGAACAGACGTATCCAGCTGGTTGAGGAGGAGTTGGACCGCGCTCAGGAGCGTCTGGCCACGGCTCTGCAGAAGCTGGAGGAGGCTGAGAAGGCTGCAGATGAGAGCGAGAGGTGTGTGTTTTCACCAGGTGTCATGTATCTGATAAAGCGTTTCAGTCGTGTGAGTTCTCTCTCGTCGTCACCTCGTATTCGGGACAGAAGATCTGACTTAAGATGCGAAATAAATCGGATAAAATAGATCGTGATCGTTATGTACGTTTCCCTGAACGGCTAATTCTGCTTAAACTGTCCAAAAACTTACAAATTTGTACCAAGGTTGTTTTTTTTCTGATATTTATTTATCTATCTCATACACAAACCCTGTCTCAGTTTTGGAAAGATTTAGAGAATTTAAGAGAAGAAAACTTAAGAAGATCTTTACATAAAAAAAACATTGTAGCTAATATCAAGGAAGCTAATATCAGCTAGCTAACTCACTAACTAACTTTTGCTAATGTTAGCGATACTTGCTTTCGAGATAAATCACATCGTAACAGCAGGGTACGTAAACTTGTCTGTTTTTTGGAGATTTAAGTGGAGAATCGAGAATTTAAGTAGAAGATGATGATGGTTAATAAAAAACAGTGTTTTGTTCCGAATTCAACTTCAGCTGACGTCGCGTGAAACATTCGGATCGCGTACATTCTCTTAATGAGGAACGATTCTAATAATTACATCATTTCGGTGTCTCTCAGAGGCATGAAGGTGATTGAGAACAGGGCTCTGAAGGACGAGGAGAAGATGGAGGTGCAGGAGATCCAGCTGAAGGAGGCCAAAAACATTGCTGAGGACGCCGATCGCAAATACGAGGAGGTGAGCTAGCTTTCTGTCCCTGCGTTCTCTCTTTACTCTTTACTGCTCTGATTCTCCCTCATCCTATCCTCTGTGTGTGTTTGCGTGTGTGTGTGTGTGTGTGTGTGTGTGTGTGTGTGTGTGTGTGTGCGCGTGTGTGTGTGTGTGCAGGTGGCTCGTAAGCTGGTGATCGTTGAGGGTGAGTTGGAGCGTACAGAGGAGAGAGCTGAGCTGAACGAGGGGTAAGAAATATACTGATACTGATCTGATCTGATCTGATCTGATACTGATACTGATCTGATCTGATCTGATCTGATACTGATACTGATCTGATACTGATACTGATTTGATCTGATTCAGATCTGATACTGATACTGATACTGATCTGATCTGATCTGATACTGATTTGATTTGATTTGATTTGATTTGATTTGATTTGATACTGATGCTGATCTGATACTGATACTGATACTGATACTGATCTGATACTGATACTGATTTGATCTAATTTGATCTGATTCAGATCTGATACTGATACTGATACTGATACTGATCTGATCTGATCTGATCTGATCTGATTTGATTTGATTTGAGCTGATACTGATACTGACACTGATGCTGATTCAGATCTGATACTGATACTGATTTGATCTGATTCAGATCTGATACTGATACTGATCTGATTTGATTTGAGATGATACTGATCGGATACTGATACTGATCTGATACTGATTTGATTTGATTTGATTTGATTTGATACTGATACTGATACTGATACTGATACTGATGCTGATCTGATACTGATCTGATACTGATACTGATTTGATCTGATTCAGATCTGATACTGATACTGATACTGATACTGATACTGATGCTGATCTGATGCTGATCTGATACTGATACTGATACTGATACTGATACTGATACTGATTTGATTTGATTTGATTTGACACTGATCTGATACTGATACTGATGCTGATCTGATACTGATCTGATACTGATACTGATTTGATCTGATTCAGATCTGATACTGATACTGATGTTGATTGATCAATTCCTTTACAGTAAATGTTCTGAACTGGAGGAGGAACTGAAGACAGTCACCAACCTCATGAAGTCCCTGGAGGCCCAGGCTGAGAAGGTAAGTGTGTGTATGTGTGTGTCTGTGTGTGTTTGTGTGTGTGTTTGTGTGTGTGTGTGCGTGTGTGTGTGCAGTCTGACTTATGTCTTCTGTTCTTTATGTCTACAGTACTCTCAGAAGGAGGACAAATATGAGGAGGAGATCAAAGTTCTGACTGACAAGCTGAAGGAGGTGTGTTTTTTTTAGATGCATCTCAGATTAACAAATTATAATAAGCTTTTTCAGTATAACTCATTTTTTTAAGAATGTTTAGTCAAGATTAATTGAGTGAATTCTTCCATAATTGAGCAATATCTTCTTCTAGCGTCTTAATTTTACACTGAAAGACGACATGTTTGGATTGGAGAATTCAAGATTTTCATATTTATGTAGGAAAACTGCTGGTCGAGTATCATTCATTAAGATTTCCAGGCAGGTTTAAGCAAACGCATGCTGTGTGTGTGTGTGTGTGTGTGTGTGTGTGTCTATTCCTCCCAGGCTGAGACTCGTGCTGAGTTCGCTGAGAGATCAGTCTCCAAGCTGGAGAAGACCATCGATGATCTGGAGGGTACGTTATTTTCCACAAACCTCTCTCACATCTCATGCCTCATGACGCAGAATAAATTCAGTTTCTTTTCCTGCTTATTCACATTTCTAGTTTCAGTTTCTCTTCATCTTTTTTTTTTGCTTTTTATTTCTCTCTATTCCCACTCGTTTGTCTGTCTGTCTGTCTCTCTCTCTCTGTTTTTGCGTTATCACCATTCCCATTACCCACGATCCTTTGCTCGGTTTCCTGATCGGCTCGTGTAGATGAGTTGTATTCTCAGAAACTCAAGTACAAAGCCATCAGCGAGGAGCTCGACCACGCCCTGAACGACATGACCTCCATGTAAATATTTTAATTAATAAGGAAATTACAGAGAAAATTCTAGCATAAAGTACTTTTTTTTACTTTTAATATAAATTATAATAAAACTTTCCCTTTGCATGCTGCTTTGTTTTATCTCCTTTTTCCTGTTTTCTCATTTCTTTATCACTTTCTGTTTCTCTCTCATCCACATAGATAAATTATCTCGTCCCTGGTCCCTGCTCCGGCCGAGTCGCTTCACTTCACGCTTCTGTTCTTCTACATTTCTCTTTCTTTTCTTGTTTTCTGTCACTGCTTTCCTCCATTCATGGCAATCAGTTATTCCATCCGCTGTACAGAACTTATGAGTGGTTTTGCTTTCTGTAAAATAATAAAACTCCATTTCATCCGTGTAAAGCTCCCCACTCACTCAGTCTCTTTTAGTTTGTCTTAGTCTTTTCTTATATCTTTAATTTATTCTTGAGAAGCTTGAATAAAATCCAGAAAAGCTCTTCTCACTACCTCCTGCTCTTTTTCTTTTTTCTTTTTTTTTTTGGCTTGACGTGCATTTTCATAAACATTTCCAGTTCACACTTCAACTGAGGGGAAAGACGACGCTGTGTATCTACTAACATCTGTCTTTTTGTCTTTCTCTCCGTCTCTCTGTCTCTCTTTTCTGATCAGACCGACTCCATCGTCAGCTTCAGGAAAACCAAGTGCTTTCACACGAGCTCAGTTTAGCGCTGAATTCCGACTAACATGTCGTTTATACTGGAACTTTACAGTACAGGGATTTAAAATGCTGTGCTTTTAATGCTGGAATTACGCTCTGTAGCCCTATTCGGACGGGATTAAGTTTACGCTAGGAAGTGGATTAATTCCATAATTTCCAGACGCTCTGTTCAGCCATGTTGGTGAGAACATTACAGATCAAATCCCCTTCTGCTTTTGAGCAACTCTGCTTTTATCGGATTATGCTGCTTGTGTTGGGAAAAAGTTTTTTGACCGCTTCTGCTTAACGTATTTAATCATCTAGCATGCGTATCCATAGTAACACTTCCCAAAAACGGAGAAAAATAATCACTACAGCTACAGGTATAAATATATAGCACTTTATATTTATATGCATATTCATATTTATCAAAATATCATGAAGCTTTTAGTTTTCTAGAAATAAATGCACGAGTACTTATGTATCTCCGAGCGTCTATATATCTCTGTCCTTAATCATATAATATTCGATGCTGCCAAATAAATACAAATCATTTTTAACGTGCGGGAATCGAAGGCGAGCAAGTGTGTAAACTCAGCGTGATATTTAATACGGACAAATCTGGAATAATCATCATTATCAACGAGTTATGTTATAAGAGCTTAACAGGAAACATGAATCATGGAAAAGGATCAACAAAAAAAAAGACAAAAACTAAAAAAAAAAATCCGGGAAATGCTGACGAAGAAAACAAGGCTTAAGACTTAACGACAGCAACGGCAGGTTATAAATAAACAGATTAATGAAGGGCTTGACTCGGAACAGGTGCACACATTAGGTAAGAGAGCAGTGACAGGACAGAGGAGATGAGACTATAACCAAAACAAAGGCACGTTTAGTTTAGTTTAGTTTATTTATTTATAAAACACATTTAAAAATAACTGAAGTTGAAACCAAAGTGCTGTACAAGTAATATAAAACAGATCTATACATGAAAACATTTAACAATACAAAATACCGGAAAATTTTACAGCCTCAGACTGAATTAAAAGATAAATAATAAAGAGGATTTGAACAAAGCAATAGAGGAGGATGATCTTATATGAAAAGGGAGATTATTCCAGAGCCTGGGACTGAGAAAGCCCGGTCACGTGAACGTGCGACTGAAAGGAGTAACTGACTTGATGATTGAAGAGATCTTGAGGCAGTGTACGGAGTAACAGATCACGTACAGTTCTGTGCAAAAGTCTTAGGCATGTGCAAAGAAATGCTGTAGAGTAAAGACGTCTTCAGAAATAATGAAATTAAATGTTTCTACATTAAAAAAAAATCCTATAAAGAGCAGTAAACAGTAATAAATGAAACAAAGTCAGTATTTAATGTGACGATCCTTCACTTTTAAAATAAAGCAGTATCTGAGGTGCAGTGTGTGCAGTTTTATAAGGAAATGAGCTGGAAGTGTTACTGAGCATCTTGCAGAAGCAGCCACAGTTCTTCTGGAGACTTTGACTGTCGACTCGCTTCTTATTTCTGCAGCGAAACCCAGCAGCCTTCATTCTGTTTTTATCTGAAAAGTGTCTCTTATGGAATCTGCTGCTTTCTTTACTGACATACAAACATTGTTCTGTAACGTTTCATTTTGTGCTGGAAAACTAATGTTTGGAATCGAAAATGGTTTTGTACTGAATCAATAATGTAGAAGTCAGAAAATAAACATCTGTAACAAAGTTTGTACTAAAAAAAAACCCAAACAAACAGAGTGCCAAGACTTTTGCACAGTGCTGTATGTACTCTGGAGCAAATCCATGCAAAATTTTTATCTCAGTGCGGAAATTGACTGGCAGACAGTGAAAAGTCTGGCTGTAAGACGTAAGTCTGGCTTAGATCTGGTATTAACACGCGTCCTGGGTGATCAGATCGTAAAGCGATCAGCGTTAAGTGCAGGTGTAAACGGGGTTAAATGCATCTCAAAGACACGCTGTGATGCGATCACATCATCCACATTCGGAGGAGGTCTGAGACGCATATGGCCACGTCACATTTGTAGCGTGAAGGCGAAAGCGTCTCGATGCCTCCAATGAAATCCACCTGCACTGACTGTCGGTGCGATCCATGACTAAATTTCTACATCAATTAGAAAACCCTTTCATGTATAGAGTAAACACTCATTTTCAGAAAATATAAATATATAAATATATAAATATATAAATCACCTCCGAATCACTTGAGATCGTTACTGTGCATTAACGTAAACTTCTGTCGCTCTCTAGACTGCGTGTCGTTCTCATTCTTTACCAACTTTCTACATAAAATATTAATAAAACATTTAAAGTAGAATTTTTTTTTTTTTGTGCCAGACTCGACTGAACACCTTATTTTTATAAACTAATTTTTATTTGTTTGTTTGTTTGTATATTTATTTAAACTAGTGGGATTTTGGGAGGAAGATGAGATTTTCTCACTTCTTTTTTTGCATCATGCAACAGTTTTTATTATATTTTAAAAATTTATTATTTATTTTTTTATTTATTATGTTTTTTCAGAAATTAGAGAATATATTTTAGACATGCATTTTAAAATTTTGGACATTGGAAGATTTCTTTATTTTCTTCTTCTTCTTCTTCATATTATTATTATTATTATTATTATTATTATTATTTCAGGTATACTGCTTTAGCTTTCACTCATGGACAATCCATTTACCTTTTTTTTAATGTTTTGATATTTAGACAAAATCAAAATTCATACATCATGCCATTTTAAGCAAAAAAAATTGCGAGACTGTTAGGAAATGGCGCTGAAAGTTAGCGCTCTCTGTCTCTTGGTTAACGGATAAAGATGACGCTGAAACACCAGAGACGAAAGCAGCTGCTTTTCATAGCTTCACTTCATCTTATTTATTTATTTATTTATTGATTGATTTATTATGGGTTTTTTTTTCCAGAAATTATATTTTATAAAAGAAACTTTTTTGATATATATTTTAGACATGCATGTTAAAATTTTGGACATTGGAAGATTTCTTTCTTTATTTATTTTCTTCTTCTTCTTCTTCTTCTTATTTCAGGTAGACTGCTTTAGCTTTCACTCATGAACAATCCATTTACCTTTTTTTTTTAAATATTTGATATTTAGACAAAATCAAAATTCATACATTTCATCCCATTTTAAGTAAAAAAAGTTGCGAGACTGTCTCTAGGTTAACGGATAAAGATGACGCTGAAGCACCAGAGACGAAAGCAGCTGCTTTTCATAGCTTCATCTCATCTGTCATTCTTTTATTCTTTTATAAGTTAGAAGAAAATGTGATGAAAACGTTGGAAAAGCTCGTACAGGTGCATGAGATCGGATTCTCAGGACATTTCTGTAACCGTGTATGAAATCCGATCGCGCGAACGGCGTGAAGGGCTACGCGCCTCGACCGTACGCTTGTGATCTGATCACACGTTTTAACGTCCAAACTAACGTGAAATGTGCCACGTGTTGCGCTGAGGAACTCTGACATCGTTATAGTATAAAAGATGCACTGATGTTCATATAGAAGAGCAACAACATACCGTATGACTGCATGTGAACATCCGGATACGAAACGTTATTGCGGATAGAGAAACTAATCCCGTCCGCACAGGGCTTGCGATGATACTGTGCTCAGTTCTGTGCATGATGACGAGGTGAGACTGAAAATCTGCACCTGTGTTGATATTCATGGCGATCAAACATCCTACTTACTGCTGCATCCGAGTTTATTCCAGATATTACAGTGACTACAGAATAAACCGAGCTGTGAATGCGTACTAACATGTTTATAGATTACTATTTTTTTTAGTTGAACTGATTAAACGCTGCTGCTGTAATGTTGTCTAAAGTGACGTTGCGTTGTGTTTAGAGCTGAAAGTTTGCTTTTACAAACTGTGTGACACTGAAATACATCACAACAACGAACAAAACACGAACTGTCCTGCTGCTACGATTACGGAGAAGTGGACGCTGAGAGCAAGCGAGTCAACGTGGAAAAAAAAGTCTTACAGCTATGATTTATTTGTTTGTTTGTTTGTTTATTTATTTATTTATTTATGAACACATTCACTCCTCAGGATTTTATTTGCACTGGATTTTGCAGCCTGAAAATTTAAACGTAAGACAATAAAGACTGCAATAAAAGAGATATGAATGATTCCTGTAAGTGACGTCTGTTTTGTTTGTAGTTATTTATAACATACGAGGACAAAACGTCGCTAAATTTAATTCTCCGTCATCAAGTAGACGTTATTGGACGTGTAGAATAAACGCTGATTTTTTTTAGCCTAAACAACATACTACTCATCATCAGTTTTAAAGTATAGGATTTTATTTTATTTTATTTATATCTGTTGTTGATTGAATTAAGATGATTATTTTTGTGATAAATTTGTGGTTCTTATTGTTGGATCATTTGCTGTAATTGTGTTTGTTTTTTGGATGAGCTGCAGCATTTATCGCTCCTCTGAGCATATTTTAACAATCCTAAAAAAGATGGCGGACTTTGATCGGATTCAGGAATCAACAGTTTTTGGGACGCACTTAGCTTGTGAAAAAAATAAGCCACG
>NC_069720.1:1070534-1110534 GCF_027358585.1 Pangasianodon hypophthalmus
CGGAGCTAAGGTCAGATACGTGTTTTTCAGGAACCGTAAACGTTATTACCGTTTTTGGGTTATTTCAAAAAACACTGCCACCGTCAACCAATCAGATTTCAGCAGGAATTGGACATGAATATTTAATAAGAAAGTATTTAACGGTCTGTTGATGTTTATTTTTCTGTATAACTTGCTAAGAATTGGACACTTGGGGGCGCTATTTGTGGCGCTATATGCGGCGCTCCGACGTTCCCGATTCTTCACCACGTGAGCTTCTTATCTGCGGCTCTAATTTCTGTTAAACTCTTTACTTCATGTCCAGATCAAAAACTTCAATCCTTTTTTTTTTTTTTTTTTTTTTTTTTTTTTTTTTTTTAATTTTATTTTACTTTATTTATAAACTTTTCCTGTTTTATTCACATTAGCGTTCAAACTGTCAGTAATTAAAAAAAAAAATTCCAACCAGGAAAAGCCAAAAAAAAAAAACCCTCTCAATTCTGAACTCAGGATGGTCTCCTCAACCCCGAGTTCAGGAAGTGACGTCAAAACAAAATGGCCGCCTGCAGCATCAGCAGTAAACACAGCGCTTTAAACGAGTTACACTGTATATACACGCATCAGCATTTAACGTCAAAACTCGTAACGTACGTTAAATTTGCATCCAGTGAATGTAGCGTAAACTTTATTAAGACGATTTTAACATGTGTTTTAATCGAGATTTAAAACACGTCTCTTTTCCTGCGGCTTTGATACTTAATAGCTAATTTAAATAGCTAATTTATATCTTTATTTCCTCCTTAATTTCTTTTATTTTGTATCAGGGTGTTCTTTAGCTTTTCCGAGCGCTGTAGCTGCTGTCTGGGTTTCGGGGACTGATGGTTGGTGGTCGAGGCGTTTGATTTTTCATATTCAAAGGAAATTTTATATTATTTTAAAAAAAATTCACGTTGTTTTTTTGTTATATTTGTTAAAGAAAGCTATCGACTCTTATAGTCAAATATAGTATCTTCATTTCACCAAATAACACCAAATGTTCGAGATTTAAAGAAGAATATATGTGGATTGCGTTAACTTGTACTTACGCTAACTTCCGAAGAATAAACATGTCGCTTTGACGAGCCGTTTTCATCGGAAAATGACGTTACGTTTCACGTTAGCTACCAAGCCACGTTACTAACGTTAGTTCAGTCGAGGTCTCTTTATGTAACGTCAACGAACTAGCTTCTCTAGCTAACGTAACTTAATTCATTACGTGAATATCTACGTAAATTAGCTACATTAGCAATTTCTTTAGCTGTAATAGAGGCTACGTTAGTTATATCATTTCTCTAGCTGCTATCACTGTTGTTAACATCCACAAGAATTACTTCTTAAGAAAAAAAAAGAGTTTATACTTTATTTATTCTTTGTCGAGGCGTATCGTATCGATGGCTTGCTATATATTTTATAAATTTTATAAATAAAAATCGTGATTTATTTGTCGATGGTAAATTTCTGCGCTTTTTTCTGGTATCTGATTTTTTTTAGTAACTTTACTGCAGATTTAAGAGCCTTTACGTATAGAAAAAGTGATGTTGATGTTGTACTCCGCTATTTTTATTCTTTATTTATTGCTAATCATCTGTGTGTTTTTTTTTTTCCTTCCCTCTTTGCGCTAGCGTTTGTCGGCTGTGGAGGAACTGCGCACGGCGAGTCCAGAGAACGCGACAGAAGACCACCTGGCTCTCGGCTTCTGGTTCGTCCCGATATGAAGAACACGTTCTGCTCAGAGCCATGGAGGAAGGACTGGAGGTCCGAGAGCTCACGAGATCTTCTTTCTTTCTTTCTTTCTTTTTGTTTTTTTTTTGCTATTATCTAAAAAAACAAAAACACGTTCTGTTGAAAAGGCAATATTTAATTAGCGCAAGTGCTCGTGTTGATCTTTTTACTTCGAGTTAAATACTCACAGGGTCGTGTGATGAAGCAGAGTTACTGTCACTGTCCTGAGGTTGATTAGTTTCCAATAACAGCATGAGCCCAAGTGTTTTATCCCTCTTTCACCAACTATTACAATTCAAATTCTCCCTCGCTCTCTCTTTCTCTCTCTCTCTGTCTCTGTCTCTGTCTCTCTCTCTCTTTCTCTCTGTCTCTCTCTCTTTCTCTCTGTTTCTCTCTCTCTCTCTCTGTCTCTCTCTCTGTCTCTCTCTCGCTCTTTCTCTCTCTCTGACCCTCTCTCTCATGCCTTCTCTCTCTTTCTCACCCTCCCTTTCAACCACTCCCCCTTCTATCTCTCTCTCTCTCTCTCTCTCTCTCTCTCTCTCACCCTCTCTATGTCTCTCCCCTCCATTTCTGTCTTGTCTCTTGGCATCTCTCTTACCATCTCTCTTACCATCTCTCTCTCTCTCTCTCTCTCTCTCTCTCTCTCTCTCTCTCTGTAGAATGTCTTCCTGCTGCCCCAGATGGTGTTGTTAATGGTAGACAATGAGAACTTTTCCGGACATCACAGTTCTTTCAGACATAAAAAAGGTGAGATGACGTCACTGTTACTTTATGATAAACGTTGTGATTATCGATCCCGAGTGTGATCCCGAGTGTGATCCCGAGTGTGATCCCGAGTGTGATCCCGTGTCGTAGCCAGGCGGTGTCTGCCGGAGGACGAGTCGGACGTCGTGGACAGGCTGCGACGCTTGCTGCCCGGCAACTGCGACGTTTTATGCGTCGTCACTCCAGGAATCGTGTGTAAGTTTCTCCCTCCGTGTTTTCTGTTCTGTAGCTTTTGTCGCTGTAAATATCTGAATTTTTGACACAAGACTTCAATAATACACATCGTCCTGTGCTTTTTATTATTATTAATAGTACACATGAACTCTCACGTGTTCTGTCCCTGGTGATGAAACGTTCCTGAGCGTCTTATAAAGACGTGGGATTGTATAAAATTCAAAAACATGACTTATTTTGGAAAATTAAAAAACTTTCCTCCAATCGATGCACAATAATGATGTTTATAACGATATACAGGTTTATACAAGCTGCCTTTAAAACACACAAAATTTACTTCGATTTCTTTATTTAATGTCAACAGAAATGTCTTAATCTATAAAAAGTTTAACATTTTATATATTTATATTTTCATAACATTGGAAAAATGTAACATTAAAGCAGCTGCTTCCAGAATTTGGGATTCTTCTTTAAATAAAAATGATAAAAATGAAAAATAAAAGTATCTTTGAGAAAAGTGTTCTGCGTCGTAGTTTATCACGATATCGATATTATATCGTCGTATCTCTTTTCTTATACGCTCTATTTTCAATAAATTAGAGACAACAAGCGTTACGATTTAAGTCAAAATTTAAGTCAAAATTTTTTTCTTTTTATTTTAGGAGAGTGGAATTTCTGCTTTCTGAACTTGATTGGTTTTAAATATTAAATATCAGGTGAATTTTTCTTTCTATAATCTATTTTTCGTCATTCAGATAATCATGTGGTTTAAAACGCGATTGTTACGCCAGTGTTTTTGTTTTGTTTTTGTAAAATTTGAGTAATCGCATACGTTAATAGATGAATAAATAAATAAACAGATACATAAATAAATTTATAAATGATAAATCAGTGGAACAAATTTACAAATGCATGACAAATTGCATTATTTCTAAAAGTAATAAAGAAATTGTAAATTATTTGTAAATGTAAATGAAGAAGAAATATTATATTAGCAGGTTAAAATACAAAAATACGAAAAAAACACTGTTGCGTTTGATTCGTCCAATTTAATTTAAACCAATTTAAATTTTCTACGTTTTTAAGTTTATTGGTTAATTAATGACTCTGCTGTTTTGCCGTAAGTTCTGCTGTTTAGTCGGAAATGTTTTCTGACGGTTCGTTGTCGGTTTTGTCCGCAGTGACCCCCAGCGACCCGGCCTGTCGCGTCCCTCGGGAGTTCATGGAGGGCGAAGCTGGTTTCAGTCTTCTGTTTCCTGCGATGGAGGGGGTTCACATCCGACCGTTCCACTTCTGCAAAAAGAGCCTCAGCAACAGCGCTTTAGAGAAAGCGGGTAAAAACGGGTTCTTATCCTGAACACGCACGTCTTCCTGAACGCTTGATAAATTTGAATATATGAATATGCAAATTCAGAGCGGAGATGATCAGAAACAGATCAGGTGTTTTGTCGTTTCTAAAGGCTTGGCTGGGAATCCCGACCTGAAGGTGGTGCTGCTGTTCGGCTACGACGCCTACAAAACCGGAGCTGCACGCTTCCTTAACCAGCTGCTGAAACCTCTGGGGCGGAGCAACGTCCTCATCGCCGGGGGTCACGTAGAGAGAGTGTTCCCGCAGCAGAGAGACTGGTGCGTTATACGCCGATTACATACGGTATTTATTACGTACAGAGCGCGCATACGTATTCACAGGTCTAAACGTTATGCAGGGAAAGTTCCGGGTATTCAGAGTCGGGTTACGCGGCTGCCGAAATGGATTTTCCGAGGTTGCCAGATGTTTCCGAGTCTCGGATTTTCAACAGCGTCCAAACCACCGCCTTTAAACGCAGAAAAAAATCAGGGATAGAAAATAACGGGCTCAAGAAGAAATTTTATTTTTTATTTATTTTTTTTTTCCCAATGCTTTCAAATGTAACGCGATCTAAAATAAAAGCAAGAGAGAATTTAAAAGTGAAAAATAAAAAGACTGAGATGATGATGATGATGATATGAACGAGAAGATGGCGAGCGTTGAGATAAATCTAAAAGGAGTCTAATATGTTATATACTGCATTAATAGTGCTAGTTGTAATGATCACATTAATCAGTGGTTTATTTTAACAAAATGGCTGCCGCGCTCATTATTCAGAATTCAGAATAGCACTCGATCCTGCGCATCCTGTTATTATACATTTTAGTTATGCTTTTAAATCGCACACTGACAGTTAGGCTATGAATCCACGAGATATTAAATGGAGGTCATGGAATTGTAGCGTGTGTGTGTGTGTGTGTGTGTGTGATTTTATCACGCTTTTAATTCGCTATTTTGATTTGTCGAAGGAAATCTAATAAAGCCAGCGTCTTTGATAATACGATTCGATCTTCTGTAAGTTAAACGTGCCCAGGATAATGCGCCGAAGTTCAAGATCAGAATCGTGAGGAACCGAGACACGCCTCTTTTTAGGAAAAAACTCCGCCCCTTTTGCGTAACTCTTGCGTAACTTCCGAATAGCGCCGTAGTCACATCTGAGATCTGAATGCTGATGTGCGGAATTCTCAAAATATGGTTCGAAATGTTTAAGGCGTAAAGTAAGCGTGTGTGTGTGTGTGTGTGTGTGTGTGTGTGTGTGTGTGTGTGTGTGATGTTCCCCAGCTGTTCTCCAGGTTCCTTCGGCGTGGTGGGTCTCACTCTGAGTGGTCCCAGGATTCAGGGCGCCTCGGTGCTTCTGGATCAGGAAGTGAGCACGCCAGCGGCGGCCGAAGTCACCATCCGTCGCTTAAAAGCCGTCGGCATTCCCGAGTCCAACGCCTTCGGCTTCATGTTCGCCTGCGTGGCGCGCGGACACAACCACTACAACGGCCAGCACAACGTGGAAGCCGACGTCTTCCACAAACTCTTCCCCGGAATTCCTCTGTTCGGATTCTTCGGAAACGGCGAGATCGGCTGCGACCGCATCGTTAAAGAGAACTACACGCTGAGTCAGACGGATGCTAACGGGCTGCAGCACGGCTACACCACCGTCATGAGCCTGGTGCACTTGGGATGACACACACACACACACACACACACACACACACACTCAGGACTTCACATCGATGTTTTTGCTGTAGCTTTCACCTTCTTTTCTTTCTGTAACTAAAAGACGTAAATTCTCGTCTGTGGTGAGACTTTTTTTTTTCTTTTTTTTTTTTTCTCATAACATTTCAAACTTCATCCTAAATTTCGTCCACTTTTAAAACGTAAAGCTATTCAAGAAATCATTTAACAACAGAACAACAAACAGAAAAATCTGGAAAAAAAATATTCTTTGCTTTACTCAAGAATTTTTTCCTCTTTCCAGTGAAATGACTTGCAATGAAAATTCGCTTGTATTGAACAGAGTTTTTTTTTTTTCTTCTAAAGGGATTTTTTTTTTTTTCCTCTTGACTCAGTATTGCGTTTAAAAAAAATAACCAAATCGTTCCGCTGTTGTTTATTTGACGAAACTTAGAGGTGTGTCTGGGATTTAGACCAAAAAAAAATATAAAAATCCCATTCCCTCTCAATCCTGAAGAATTTCTCATAAATCCTGCGCAGGTGGGATTTTTATTTCCTCCTGCAATATTTTCTAATGAATTTTATTTTGTTTCTAAAATATAAACAGTTACAGATCAGGAACCGGATAAAATGCGTTAGAAAATATCGCAGGTGGAAATAAAAATAATACTGAACTAAATAAACAACACAGTAATACATTGATTAAAATACTGTAATAAAGTAGAATTATTTTTCTCGGCTCAGAGCTGCTTTCACTTCCTGTTTTCTCTCAGAAGACAAACTTTAAATGTAAAAGGTTTTAAGCGTGTGTTTGGAAGCATTATTCGGATTAGGAGTGAATTAATTCTGGAGCGAGCGTTTATCACCAAACAGAACCGATTAACAAACCTGATCGCAGACGCAGACGTTCATTTTTATCGACTTAATAACAAAATAAAAATAGGATATCAGTGTGAAAATAAAGAGCTGAGGTCTTTACTTTACGCAAATTTTCTTCTGGATATAATAATAAATCTGAAATAAATCAGTTTTCCTGAAATAAGACAAACTGAAAATTTCCTTTTTATTCTTTTTTTTTTTTTTTCTTGTTAATGCTGTTAGACTGGATATGATCTCATGTGTAAACATTCCTGAAATCAGCATGTTTAAGTGTAAATAACGCGCATAATTCACATCATAAAGACGTTTCTGCTCAATTCATTTAAATAAATAATCAGTGCAATTTTAATCATTAAAATTTTTTCTTTAAAAAATGAATTGTGCTTTTCTGTATTATTATTATTATTATTATTATTATTATTATTAAACTTTTATTTGTCACATGCGTAACCATACACAGTACAGTGAAATGCTTTATACAACTGTTCTAAAATACATAAAATAAGAAAATATAGAAAAATATTAAATATAAAGAAAAATATATACAGTAAAAAATATATGAAGGGATTAAAAAAGTATTGTTATTATTATTATTATTATTATTGTTATTATCAGAGTGGTACCTGAGGCATAGCTGGAAGGTCTGCGATAATTATTTATTTATTTATTTATTTATTTATTTATTTAAACATTTTATTACAGTGGTTAATATCAGTGTTATTATATTTATTATTGAGTTCTGAGAATTATTAGCTCATTATATTCTTGAATTAAACAGATTTACTCCGAGCTTCATTCCCTCACATAGAATACAAGTAGCTGTATAAATAATGTTCACTTATTTGATTTAATAGTTAACATTAATAACAATAACAACAACAACAACAACAATAATAATAATAATAATACTTTTTTAATCCCTTCATATTTTTATGCATATATTTTTCTTTATATAAATATTTAAAGAAAATTTAGTCTGAAATGGTATTGTACAGATTTATAATAATCTACACTGAGGAGGTTCTTGGATTATTATTATTATTATTATTATTATTATTATTATTATTTTCGACAGTTAAATGGGTCTTTAGCTGCTAAAAGTTTGAGAACACCAGGTTTTCGGATTTGAACCGAGAGCGGGTCGATAAAAAGCTTTTGTTTTTCGTTCTGCTTGGACGTTTTGGATGATTATAAACACCAGAACACAGAGCAGAAAGATTCTCTGCTGTGTTTAAAAAAAGAAAAATACATATTGTAATATACTTTATACTGTACACTCACTGGACTCTTTGTTTAGTAGCTGATTCGTGTAATTATCTGATCAGCCAATCAGGTGTCAGTAGTGCGGTGTGTAAAATCATGCAGATACGAGTCAAGAGCTTCAGTTAGTGTTCACATCAAATATCAGAATCTTGGTGACTTTTTGGTTGTTGGTTTGAGGATTTCAGAAACTGATGATCTCCTGCTGGGATTTTCACACACAGCAGTCTGTAGAGTTTACGCAGAATGGTGCGAAAAACAAAAACCATCCAGTGGAAACACCTCATCGGTGAGAGAAGGTCAGAGGAGAATGACCTGACTGCTTCAAGCTGTCGCGAAGTCTACAGTAACTCAAATAACCACTCTGTACAACCGCGGTGAGCAGAAAAGCATCTCAGCACACACGACATGTCGAACCGTGAAGCAGATCAGCTCCAACAGCAGAAGATCACATCTGGTTCCTCTCCTGTCAGCCAAGAACATGAACCTGAGGCTACAGAGAACATTGAAACTGGACAGCTGAAGATTGTTAAAAGACCAGATGACGCTCTTCTGATCTTCAGCTGTCCAGTTTCAATGTTCTCTGTAGCCTCAGATTCATGTTCTTGGCTGACAGGAGAGGAACCTGATGTGATCTTCTGCTGTTGGAGCTGATCTGCTGATCTGCTGTCCAGAGTCAAACATTACCTGAAGCTCTTGACGTGTATCTGCGTGAGTTTATTCATTCGCTGGCTGAGTGGATATTACATCACGATTCTCAAACGCGTTTATATGAGACACGATACGTAACTCTCTCTCTCTCTCTCTCTCTCTCTCTCTCTATATATATATATATATATATATAAAAACTACGAAATGTGTAATATATAACTCTCTCTCTCTCTCTCTCTATATATATATATATATATAAAAACTACGAAATGTGTAATATATAACTCTCTCTCTCTCTCTCTCTCTCTATATATATATATATATATATTTATAAACTACGAAATGTGTAATATATAACTCTATCTCTCTCTCTCTCTCTCTCTCTCTCTCTCTCTCTATATATATATATATATATATAAACTACGAAATGTGTAATATATAACTCTCTCTCTCTCTCTATATATATATATATATAACTACAAAATGTGTAATATATAACTCTCTCTCTCTCTCTCTCTCTCTGTATATATATATATATATATAACTACAAAATGTGTAATATATAACTCTCTCTCTCTCTATATATATATATATAACTACAAAATGTGTAATATATAACTCTCTCTCTCTCTCTCTCTATATATATATATATATAACTACAAAATGTGTAATATATAACTCTCTCTCTGTATATATATATATATATAACTACAAAATGTGTAATATATAACTCTCTCTCTCTCTCTCTCTATATATATATATATATAACTACAAAATGTGTAATATATAACTCTCTCTCTCTCTCTCTATATATATATAACTACAAAATGTGTAATATATAACTCTCTCTCTCTCTCTCTCTCTCTCTATATATATATATAACTACAAAATGTGTAATATATAACTCTCTCTCTCTCTCTCTCTCTCTCTATATATATATATATATAACTACAAAATGTGTAATATATAACTCTCTCTCTCTCTCTCTCTCTCTCTATATATATATATATATAAAACTATAAAATGTGTAATATGTAACTATATATAACTATAAACTGTGTGATATATAACTATAAGTGTTTATTTTTGTGCTGCACTAATCAGTTTTTAAGGATTTCATTTTGCTGACTTTTTTTTTTGTCCATTTGTTGTACAGACTTGTGTTTCTGCGTGTCATGGCTTTTTTTCCGATAAGCGCACACACACACACACACACACACACACACACACACACACACACACACACACTGCGACGTGGGGCTGGGGCTCAGAAAGGAAGGCAGACATCAGGGTTGCCAGATCCACGACATTCCCTCTGTACCGAATTGTACGTGTTTATACACCTGCGTGTCCGACAGAGGGCGCACTCCTAAAGCCATTCTCACTGATTTTAAAGCTCTTTTTCTTTTAAATAATGTGTGAACTGAACTGAAAGACTTCTTATTTAATTTAGAGAACACCATGTGTGTATTTTTCTTAATGTAATGCATTTTTCCATTTGGGAATTTTAATAAAATACAAATTAAAACCCAATGTCTCACCATCCCCCCCCCCATTATACACACTTTATTTAAACTTTTTAAATTTATTTTTAAAAATCTTTTTCTGTCACCGTATTTCTGACCAATAAACGAAAAAGTTCTTTTTTTCTTGATTTGTTTAATGTTTTATGTGTAGTGCGAAACCAAACAAACAAACAAATAAACTTTACCCTGAAATTGTCTTCACGTGTAATAGGACGTGAAAATATGTCGACGTATTTCCTTTTTAAACAGGAAGTCAGAGTGACGGCGTGTTCCCTGATTTCCACAACAGCCAATAGCGTTCGAGATACTTCACGCCACACACCTCCGTCCAATCAAAACACACCTGAGAGCGAAGTAGCTAAACATGGAGAACAGTGAAGAGTTTATAAGGAGAGTGAAGAGTTTTCTCAGCTGTGGAGGAGTTCTCACCCACGCCTGTCCCCTTTAACCAGGACGACTTTAATCCTAGACGACGAGACGCCGTGTGTGTGTGTGTGTGTGTGTGTGTGTGTGTGTGTGTGTGTGTGTGGAGTTATGGCGTACGTGTTCGAGTCGAGATCGAGCGTCAGCGTTGCCGATGGTGACGGAGAGCCGCAGGTTCGTCATCTGACGCGTCTGAGTGGGAGATAAACGATATCACTGACTCTTACTGATGGAGACGGAGAATAAACACGGAATCACGTTCTCCATCATTCCGACATCGAACAGCTCCGAGTCGGTAAAACACTCCTCCGAAAAACCGCCAACTCACACAAACTCCGCCCACTTTCACATTTTCACATTCAAACTCCAAACATTTATTCTCAGATGGAGTGAGTGAAGATGCGCAGCCAAAAAACACACCGAAGAACCGCGTTTACTGCTAACGAGAAGCTACTGTAGAGCAAGACACACCCCTGGGGGCGGGGCATATACACTCTAGAGAGCTTTTAATTGGACGAACAGAAGACAAGTACAGGATGAGTCATCATCGATAAAATGTTAATTGTGATTTTTTTTTCCTGGAAGTTAAAATCCCCATTTTTTTTTGTCTATAACACTAAGTGAGAGGAATAAAAAGCTTTTAACTTTATGTTTATTTATTTATTTTTTGGTGAAAGGTGAGTTTTTTGAGCTCAGATCTGGCAACCCTGCTTTCAGTGTAGAACTGAGGGTGTGGAATGAATGCAGACCCTCTCTCTCTCTCTCTCTCTGTCTCTCTGTCTCTTTCTCTTTCTCTCTCATTCTCTGTCTATTTACACTTCTTTTTTTAAAAAAAGAAATAAGATTTAGTTCTGCTCTTTGCATCCTTGCCTGGTTTGGTTTTTTTGTTTTGCACCTTTGCAGTGGAGAAATATGAGTTCCCCTGTTGTTTTTTCTGCACAGGAGAGACCTCTGACAGTTTGTGGTAAGCTTCACCAGTCACTAAAAGGCCTTCAGAGACTCGAACTTTAAACCTGCACACTTTTAGCAAATAATTAAACCATATTTTAAAGGCTGTAATGATTTGAGCTGAGCTAAAACTGTGTCAAAACACCTGAGAGCTAGCTTGCTCAATATCCTGGCGCTTGGCTAATGAGTTAGCAAGCAGAGCTAGCTTTGTCTGGAATTAGCATCAGCTGTTTCTCGATATTAACAAACAACAACATTTTATTTCCTGTTGATCAAACCACCATTCAGTGTCCGAGTGAACATTTTAACAGCTATAGCACTGTTATATGTGTTAATTTCATGGCTAACTTTAACTAGCGAACCCTAACACACTGCCTTGCTAACATGCTAGCAAGATTTCCAGTAACGTCAGTTAAATAAATTAGCCTTGTCATTTAATATTTATTAATTTTGCTTTAAATATCTAAACGTAAATCATTGATCATGTTGTTATTGTTGTTTTTATCTGTAATACACTGTATTTTCATGCCGATATTATATAATATTATATTATTATTATGTCAGTAAAGGTGTGCTAACGAGATAAATTATATTAATTAACTCATTTATTGATTGTTTTAATGCGACACGTGAATTAATTATTAATCAATTATTGTTTATTCTAAGCAGAAAATTATTTATTATAATCATTATGGAATGTTATTTAGGATTAATGCTGAAATATTAACCTCTTTAGAGGATGTGAAAGAGATTAGAGAATTGTATAAAAGTAAACATTTGTGTTTTTTATTATGGTTATTAGATCATATATTTATCACCTTTACAAACTTTTGAAAATGTTGAAACTTTTGTAAGATATTTGATAAATTGATATTTGTTTTGTTTGGAATAAGGAAGGAATATATTTGTGTGAAACTCAACAGCACACTTCTTCTTACAAATAACAAATGATTGAGGTTTTATTGAGGTGAAGGGTGCACAAACTTTTGCACTCAGTGTTCAGCAGAAGACACTTATCAGTTGTTTACTCAGCGGCGGTTGTTTACGTGGTTTTATGACCGTACGCGCACACACACACGCACACACACACACACACGCACTTCAGCGGTGGAAAGCAACCACTCTGTCTCTGTTTGAGTTAAAACCAGAAGTGGGCGTGGCCTAAACAGGAAGCAGTGTGTGTTTTTTTAAAGTTAAATATGAACCGTAGCGTAACAACACGTCAGCTGCAGAAGCGTCAGGTTCATGCTGTGTGAGTCCTGGCTGTGACAGTTCCTCCACCTCAGCTACATCACGCCATTCACCGCCGGACTCGTTTACTCTCGCTCACACGCTTGTTGTTGTTATTGTTGTTGTTAATGTTCGAATCTGCACACAATATTTTCTAAATATAAACAAACTAGTTGCCTGATTTACACCAGCGTGACTCAGAGGAGCGATGAATCATGTGTTCACGTTAGTGCTTGTGTTAATGTTTGTGTTAATGTTAATGTCTGTGTTTGTGTTAATGTTTGTGTCTGTGTTAATGTTTGTGTCTGTGTTAATGTCTGTGTCTGTGTTAATGTTTGAGTTTGTGTTAATGTTTGTGTCTGTGTTAATGTTTGAGTTTGTGTTAATGTTTGTGTCTGTGTTAATGTTTGAGTTTGTGTTAATGTTTGTGTTTGTGTTAATGTTTGTGTCTGTGTTAATGTTTGAGTTTGTGTTAATGTTTGTGTCTGTGTTAATGTTTGAGTTTGTGTTAATGTTTGTGTTTGTGTTAATGTCTGTGTTAATGTTTGTGTTTGTGTTAATGTCTGTGTTTGTGTTAATGTCTGTGTTTGTGTTAATGTCTGTGTTTGTGTTAATGTCTGTGTCTGTGTTAATGTTTGTGTCTGTGTTAATGTTTGTGTCTGTGTTAATGTCTGTGTCTGTGTTAATGTCTGTGTTTGTGTTAATGTCTGTGTTAATGTTTGTGTTTGTGTTAATGTCTGTGTTTGTGTTAATGTCTGTGTTTGTGTTTGTCTCCTCCTCTCCTCTTCTCCTCTCCTGCTCTCCTCCTCTCCTCTCCTCCTCTCTTCTCCTCTCTTCTCCTCTCCTCTCCTCTCCTCTGCTCTCCTCTCATCCTCTCCACCTCTCCTCTCCTCTTCTCCTCTCTTCTCCTCTACTCTTCTCTCCTCTTTTTTCCTCTCCTCCTCTGCTCTCCTCCTCTCCTTTTGTCCTTTCCTCCTCTCCTGTCCTCTCCTCCTCTCCTCTCTTCTCCTCTCCTCCTCTCCTGTCCTCTTCTCCTCTCCTCCTCTCCTCTACTGTAGTTTATCTTCAGTTGTTTTTTAGTCACACTTTTCGAAAAGCTTCTAAATTCAGATCGATCCTCTGCAAGCTTTTTTTTTTTTTTTTAAAGGTGTGAGAAATTTCAGAGATTTGATGATGGTGTGATTTAGGAGAAGTTCTTTCCTGTTCTCACGCCTCTGTCGTGTCCGTTAACACCACCCACATCCACGGCATAAAATAAACCGACGGATCAGTCGGAAAAACGTCAAATCCAGGAATCCAGGCCGATATCAGTGCAGATATCCGACTCGTACTCCACGTCTGATCCGTTAAAGCATCACTAATGCGTTTAAAATAATGTACAACGTGCAAATCACGGGTTCTAGCACGTTATTGTTGCTATAGCAACAACTCGTTCACCGATTAAAAAGAAAAACGCGTGTAATCGATAAACGATATGTTGAGGACACGTTTATGGAACATTTATGGAAGGAGTCTCCAGTGTTAGCGCTTTGTAACAGGCAGATCTTCAGGATAGAGGAGTTTACGCTTCTTCACGCTTTCTCTGTAACAAGCTGCGCTTTTTTTTTTTTTTTTTGTCTTATTAACTTCGAGAGAGAACGAGACGAAAAAAAAAAAAAAGAGGCTGGTGAAGGAGTGACTGTTTGTTTGTGTTTTCCGGAAGTTCCACAACGTCACATATAACAACAAATGGATAAAAAATATTCTAAAAAACATGTAAGAGGAATGAAACACGTTAGCGCTGCGTGAGATGTGTAACTAACGTGTTTTTTTTTCTCGTCAGGTGAGACAGCGTGCGTATGAATGAGGCAGCGTCATGGCTGCGATGATTCCGCCGGTGAAGCTGAAATGGTTGGAGCATCTGAACAGCTCGTGGATCTCGGAGGACAGCGAGTCCATCTCCACGCGAGAGGGCGTGGCTCTGCTCTACTCCAAGCTTCTGGCTAATAAAGAGGTGGTGCTGCTTCCTCAGCAGGTTCTGTGCCTCAAAGGTCCTCAGCTGCCCGACTTCGAGCGTGAGTGTCTGTCGCGTGATGAACAGGAGCACTACCTGGACGCGCTGCTGGCCAGTCAGCTGGCTTTGGCCAAAACCGTGTGCTCGGACTCTCCGTTCGCGAGCGCTCTGCGCAAACGTCTTCTGGTGCTGCAGCGCGTCTTTTACGCTCTCTCAAGCAAGTACCACGACAAAGGCAAGACGAAGCAGCAGCAGCACTCGGGCGAGAGCGCGCTGAACTCCTCCGAGCTGCAGGCGGCGAGCGAGCGGCCGCGCTCCAGTACAGACGCGCTGATCGAGATGGGCGTACGCACGGGTCTGAGCTTACTCTTCGCTCTCCTGCGTCAGAGCTGGGCCCTGCCCACCCCTGCGCCCGGCCTCAGCCTCTGCAACGACGTCATCACCACGGCGATCGAGGTAGTCGGCTCGCTGCCGCCGTTATCGCTAGCCAACGAGAGCAAGATCCCGCCCATGGGCTTAGACTGCCTGGTGCAGGTCACCGCCTTCCTGAAGGGCGTGATCGCCTGCCAGTCCGGGGCGGACGTAGTGGGGCGGAGGCTGGCCTGCGAGCTCCTCCTGGGTTTAGCGGCGCAGAGAGGATCGCTGCGTTATCTTCTGGAGTGGGTGGAGATGGCGCTGGCCGCCTCGGCTGGAGTCAGCAACCTGGAGCAGAACCAGAACCAGAACCAGAACCAGGAAGGCTTAATGGGATACGACTGCTTCATGAACATCCTCATGCAGATGAGACGATCGTTGGTACGTCCTTCGCGTGCGTCCGTTAGAGTCTCCCGATCTGCGATGTCATAAAATAAAGGACGCAATAATATAAAACACAAAACGATCAAATTTTTATTCACGTATTGAACAAAATGATAATTAAATATCTAGCAGGACGAGTTTGAATTAAGATGGCGTACAAAACGCGTAATTTTATAAGAAAAACATTTGCGTCGTTTTGAACCTTATATTGTATTTGTGTTGTCTGTTTTTATAAATACGACCGAATCTGAACACATTTTAGAAAAAATTAAGCAGATGTTCTTATTTATTTATAAATAAGACATTATCCCTGTTTCTGACGTTATTATCCTTTTATTTTTATTGCTTTTATGATCAGAAGAAGAAATTGTCTTGCTTTGGAGACAGAAAGATATGCTTTAGAAATAATAGAATTTAGAAATAATAATATTTAAACAACTTCCATCAAGAGTAGTGTTGTTTGTAGTTGAAGAAATTCCAGCAAACTTTTTTTTAAGAATAATTTAAATAAATTTTAAATATCTATATGTATATACACAGGGTTCGTCGGCGGACAGGAGCCAGTGGCGAGAGCCGACGCGCACTCCGGACGGTCTGTGCTCTCTGTATGAAGCAGCGCTCTGTCTGTTTGAAGAGGTAAAAAGTCTTTAAGATAATTAGGAGTTCGGTATTTTAACACTTTCTTGGTTCACACTGTTACCGACGGCGACGTTACAGGTGTGTCGCATGGCGTCGGATTACTCGAGGACGTGCGCGAGTCCGGACAGCATCCAGACGGGCGAGGCAGCCATGGTGTCCGAGACGTGTGAGGTGTACGTGTGGGGAAGTAACAGCAGCCACCAGCTTGTGGAGGGAACGCAGGAGAAGATCCTTCAGCCCAAACTCGCGGCCAGCTTCAGCGACGCACAAACGGTAAGAAATACGCACGTTGATGATGTCATACGCAAAACAAGTGTTCAAGTTCAAGTTGAGCTTTATTGTCATTCTGCTACGTGTGTCGACATAGATGAACGAAAAGTCGTGTCTCGCAGGACCACGGTGCTACTTACAAGTTAAACATAAATATAAACATAGAAGTTTAAGAAACAATTTAGGTGACTATACATACTTTACAAAACTTTACAAAAACTATACAAAACTTTACATAGATACTGTAAATGGAATTGTGCAAAAGAGAGATTTTAGGGGAAGCAGCGCATAGTGCAAGATGATTTGTAGTGCAATGCACAAGTAAACGTATTATAATCAGACTGAGTCTTTGTGTGAGAGTGTGTCTATAAAAAGTGTTCAGTGTACATTCAGGGAAAAGAGTGTGTTACTACAGGTGGTTTGTATAGCCCACTCACCTGTGTGTAGCACACTCAGAATTGCACTTAAACAGATCGTCAGTTTGTTTTTTTGTTTTTTTCCTGGGTTTTTCATGGGTTTGAGGTGTTTATGGTTATGGATGAGGTTTCAGAGGGGGACAGGGAGGTTGGAGTTGAGGGCTCTTACAGCCTGGGGGGAAAAAGCTTTTGAGCAACTTGTGAATACTGACGCTCTAAAAAAATGAGCTTGTGTGTAATTCCAGATCGAAGCAGGTCAATATTGCACGTTCGTCATCTCATCCGACGGCTCCGTCCGCGCTTGCGGTAAAGGAAGCTACGGCCGCCTGGGTCTGGGCGACTCTAACAACCAGTCCACGCTTAAGAAGCTGACCTTCGAACCTCACCGTGCCATCAAAAAGGTTTCCTCGTCCAAAGGCTCGGACGGCCACACGCTAGCGTTCACGAGCGAAGGAGAAGTGTTCAGCTGGGGCGACGGAGACTACGGCAAACTGGGGCACGGCAACAGCTCCACGCAGAAATACCCCAAACTCATACAGGGACCCCTGCAGGGAAAGGTACAGAGCACACGCTACTTGACTTCTAGATGCGAGATTGATGCGTATTATTTTTACACACCTCATTTTCATACAAATTTTGTAGGGGGCGTGGCCTGTTAATCATTAACAGGTCACATGACCATCAGACGTGCTCCGAACTCAATAACCCAATACCTAAATCTCCGGGAAAAGCTTCGCTTCTCTGAAACGTCCCTTTAAACAAACCGGTGATGTGGTTTTAATAGAACAGAGTAACAAGCGAGCGCTTCATGGAGCGTCTTTATACTGAAGAAGAGTCTTATAACGTTTTCCTGTAATATGTAACGCAATCTTTACCAACGTGTCAGTTCAGACAGGATATTTATTACCTGGAGTTACCTGGAGTTATTTCTCCTGCTCAGGTTATACAAGGGAAAAGATTACGGAGAAACAAAACTGATGGAGTTGGATTCAGACTAAAATCCCAGAGAGAGAGACAGATAGCTAGTAATAACATCCTCGTATAAAACTAATCCCGTCCGAACAGGGGCTGTAGGTATTGTTTTAGGGCGTTTTCACACCTGGCTCGTTTGTTTCGGAACCTGGTGTGTTTTCTCCCTTGGTTCGGTTCGTTTAGACGTATAATATGAACACGGAACATGGAACACGGAAATCGAGATCGGATTCGCACCAAAACAATTACAATTGCAAACGAACTCTTCTGATGAGAAAGCAGTTCGACCCAATGAGCCATCCTGTGTAACAATGCATGATGGGAACTGCGTTAAGTTAAAAAAAAGTGTTTGTTTTGCTAACGGTTCGTAACATGAATTTAACACGGTTTAACTTGGACCAACGACGACGTAAAATGCCTCATTGAAATTTGGTCTGATGAACATAGTTCTGAACAACTTTCAAAAAAAAAATATTTGTGAAATCCTGAGAAGCTATTACGATTAAATACGCTGACCAGCGTTAGATATGCTGATAACCATGAACGTACCTGATGGACGAATTCTGTCATGGCGGTTTAAAAACAAAGCCTTCCACTTCGTTTTAAAATGACGTGTAATGGCTCTTCCATGAAACAGGTGAATTACAACAATGTCGTCCGGATGAAACATCGATTCTGGCTCAGAAGTGATAAATTATAATATTTATAGCTAAAAAGGAAGCCACAATAAGCTCTGAACCCCGGAATATAAACAGGCACGCTCTGACCAATGAGAAGACAGTTTACTCGCATGTGACTTGTTTTGAAATGTTGTCTTGCGAAAGCGAACCGAGCCGAAGAGAAAATGCAGCACTGCAATAATTTAAGGTCAGTGTTTCGGAACAAAGTGCAAGATCTAAAGGTCTGAAAACGCAATAATTACACGTAAAAGCGTCTTATGAGATCTGTCTTTGTGGCTCGTTTACGTTTAACGAGAGACAGAACTGTTATTTTTATGTCTTTTATTTCTTTCTGGCGTTGTTATTGTTGTAGTTTTGACTCTATAAGTTGTATTAATGGAGTTGAAAAGCTGCTGTTAGACTTGTGAGTGAGTTTGGAGGTTTTTCTGTAAGTGCGTCGAGTCAAAATCTTAATCTCATACACACACGATACAGATACTATAGATAGAGATTAGAGAGAAAACACACTTGTTCCTTTAATCTGGACTGAATGGTGTGTGTGTGTGTGTGTGTGTGTGTGTGTGTGTGTGTGTGTGTGTGTGTGTGTAGGTGGTGGTGTCGGTGTCGGCCGGATACAGGCACAGCGCAGCGGTTAGTGAGGATGGAGAGCTGTACACATGGGGAGAAGGTGATTTTGGAAGACTGGGTACGTTTAGAAGAAGAAGAAGAAGAAGACATGTTTATCTCGTTTTTTCTGTTTTGTTTGTTTGCTGTGTTTGTGTTTACACCGGATGAGTCAGGCAGCTAAATGTGAACGAGTGTGTCGTGTGTGTTGTTCTTAGGCCACGGCGACAGCAACAGCCGCAACATCCCCATGCTCGTGAAAGACATCAGTAACGTAGGCGAGGTGTCCTGCGGCAGTTCTCACACCATCGCGCTGTCGAAAGACGGACGCACCGTTTGGTCCTTCGGAGGCGGAGACAATGGTGAGTCGCGCGCGTCAGACGCCGTCCGCATTCGCTACACCGTACGGCTGTGATGATGTCATATTACGAAATAAAATTAAATTAAAAAAATCTGATAGCTTCAAGACATTTCTATGATTCGTAGCTTTACTGACAAATGGACTTTATAGATTTTCCGTGACCACAAGCGTTGATCTCGATCTTCCATTTTTTAATTCCAGGTTTATAATTTAGTTCTTCTGTAACATTTTAAATTTTTAATCATGTGACTCCTGTCTAGAAGGAAAAGCAAGCTAACTTCAGGAGACAGAAGCTGTGTTTCATTCAGTGTGTTTATTCTTCCTTAATGCAGGCGAGAGCGCTGAATCCGGTTCTGTTTTTACATTTTACCAAATCTCTGCCATACACGAGACATTTTAGTTTCTTTCTTTTTATTTACCGTAAATAAAACCTACATATTGTAACACCACGTTCAATAAAGCACATTTTCAACTTGAATTCAGTTCTTTCACTGATTCAGAGGCACTCGATGTTGATGCGGAGGTAGCGGAGGTAGACGGACGGAGACTTTTATCCGTTTTTATTCTGAACTCCTACGCTAGTGCAGCGTGTCAGGATAAAAATAAAAAAAATAACGATAGCGAAAGAGACTAAAATAGCACGTACGCTCTTTACTCGTATACAGTATGGCTTGTTTAACTGTGACTCTCAATAACCTATCCAGTGAGTAGCGCATAAAATCCGTCTTCAGCGTTATTCGTCGTATTAATTTATAAAATAAAACGAAAGAGTGGATTGCGAGTTTCTCACACAGCGCTATTTGTGAATCAGGTGACCTCACCTGGGGTCGTGACCTCTCACTTGGGAATGAGAACCATTGTTCAAGAGTCTCTAATAGTTTTAAAAGAAATGAAAAAAAGATAGTCAGGGTAGATATGATATCTTAAACAGTGTATTGTGTTGTGTGTGTGTGTGTGTGTGTCCGTGTGCTCTCTGACAGGTAAGCTCGGTCACGGCGACACCAACCGCGTGTACAAGCCCAAAGTGGTGGAGGCTCTGCAGGGAATGTTCATCCGTAAAGTGTGCGCCGGAAGCCAGTCTTCTCTGGCCCTCACCTCCACCGGGCAGGTAAGAAGGTGGAACGTTAGAGAAGTGTATCATCACATGTTATTCGGTAGCCGGGTGTCCCAGGTGTACGACAGCGCTTGTGTGTTGTGCTCGTTTCCCAGGTGTACGCGTGGGGTTGCGGTGCATGTCTGGGCTGCGGATCCTCCGAAGCCACCGCTCTCAGACCCAAGCTGATCGAGGAACTGGCCACCACCCGCGTCGTAGATATCTCTATAGGCGACAGTCATTGCCTGGCTTTGTCTCATGGTAAAATACTACACACACCTCCATATATTTAGCATAACAGCTTGATTTATTCTTCGCTAAGCATGCTTAGTGCTGCTTGATGATGCGTTGTGTGTGTGTGGAGATGTGCAGTAGAGATATGACTGCCGTAAACACACAGACGAGATGAGAAATGCGCTGACTCAGCCTTAAGGTGACGAGAAGAGACTTGAGAAAGCACATCAGAGTGTGTTGTTGTATTAAGCCTAACTCTCCGGTCTAAGCTCCACCTAAGCTTGCACACCATCGTAACTTATTTAAGGGATTATTAAACTCTTTTCCAAGCACTAACCAATTTTAAAAAATTTAAAACAAGCATGCTATGTTTGCAAGGAGTTTTTTTTTTTTTTTAAAAGCATGAATATGATACTCATGTCCTTTCGCATCTCTAGATCCAAAATAAAGCTTTCAGATAAATGTGTGCGTAGAGTATGACCGTGTGTCGGTTCGAGAATGGTCCATGCATGTTTTTCATTGCCATGGTGACGGATGTTACGCCCATTTTAGGTCCGAGTGCTCCACAATCAGAGCAGCAAGACTTCGGATTGGTCTCATTTGGGTCACATTTTGTCTTTGCAGGTCTGCCGTTTGTAGAAAAACACTCGTGTTGTTTTTCAGATCGAATTTTGAATGAATTACAGAACAAAATCTTAATGAGCAAAATCCGAACATCGTTAGATTTCGCTGTTTAATTCTGAGCACAGTTTGTGCTCTCTGCAAAAGAAAGCAATTTAATTGTAATTGTAATTTCAGAGTGCCATGGTCAACCCCGTAGCATGAAAAGATCTGTTCCTCAAATTCAAATAGCTCTCGTAGGACGTAGCATTCTGTTTTCTTTTGAATGTAATATTATTTACAATTTACATAAAGTTTTCACACTAGCTGGCCAAAAAAAAAATTCACACACTAATATTTTGTTGCATCGCCTTTAGCTTTGATTACGGCACGCATTCGTCGTGGCATTGTTTCGACAACCTTATGCGACGTCGCAGCATTGATTTCAGTCCAGAGTTGCATTAATTGTTGGCTGAGATCTTGTATTGAGGACGGGAGAGTAGAAGCACGCCATAAAGTCTTCTCCGGCACGTTCCAGAGACCTTCAATGGGTTTAAGATCAGGACTCTGTGGTGGGCGATTCATGTGTGAAAATGATTCCTCGTGCTCTTTCACAATTTGAGCCTGATGAATCTTGGCATTGTCATCCTGGAGTATTTCTGTGCCTTCAGGGGAAAAAAAATCCATTGGTGTGATACCTGGTCATTCAGTACATTCAGATACTCACCTACTGAGCCTTGAACCTGAGCACCTGAAGCAACCCCAGATCATAACACTGCCTCCAGTAGGCACTGTGCGTGATGTGTGCATCGCTTCATGCGCTTCCCTTCTTCCCCTGACGTGCCCTTCACTTTGGAATAGGGATTCATCAGACCACATGACCTTGTTCCATTGCTCCACAGTCCGATCTTTATGCTCCCTAGCAAACTGAAGTCGTTTTTTTTCCTGATTAGCCTAACTAACAAGTTTAGTCCCAATCCCGTGCTTATGGAAATTGTCTTACTTTCACTATTAAACGTAGCCGTGAGTTCTACTGTCGATTTTTTACATTGTGGCTTCACCAAGCGTTTTAAAGATCTCCGATCACAGTCATTGTCAAAGTTGACAGTTCACCACTATCCTTCCAGGTTTAAATAATGCATTGGACATTTCTTAACTCAGTTCCAGTGATTTCAGAAATCTCCTTAGTTGTTTTCTTTGCTTCACGAAGGCTGATAATTTGCGTCTTCTGAAACACAGTAACATCTCTCCCACGACTACGGGATACGACTTCTGACTCGGTTGTTTAAGAAATGAGAAATGAGGGTTAAAAGAATTGTTGGCAGCTGAAAACATATTAATCACTGCAATAAGTATTTGTTTCTCAAGTTTCTTAAGTTTCGCAAATAGTATTTGGCTCCAAACAGCGACTTGTAGCGTCTCTGTTTTAACAGATATTTCTGACTGACCTAAAAGTGTTCGTATTCTTCTTGTTTTGTTCTTGTTCTTGTTCTTATTCCACATTCTGTAGATAATGAAGTTTACGCCTGGGGGAATAACTCGATGGGTCAGTGCGGTCAAGGCAACTCAACCGGCCCCATCACCAAACCCAAGAAGGTGATTGGTTTAGACGGAGTGGCCATTCAGCAGATTTCTGCAGGCACCTCCCACAGCCTGGCCTGGACCGCCCTTCCCCGAGACAGGTTAGCGTCTTATGATAGTGCATCGTTTCTATGACAACACGATGGGTTGAAAAATGAACATGATCTCGAATGAATGATTAGTCTACAACTCTAATGTTTTTTATTGTGTTTTGTTAAAACACAGCTCACGTCATGCGGTTTTGGGCAGCGATTAGCGAAACTATTTGAATCAATTAGCTTGTAAGAAGTTAAACCGTTTTTCTAACCCACTAGTGCTAAAGTATTGTATATTATTAGCATAAATAATATATATTTTTAATATGTCTTGTGTCATCAAGTCTCCATCCTGCTCTCGGTTTCACATCGACGGCGATCCCAGAAAGAGTCGATTCCACATGAATCACTTCTCATGTTTTCTCTCTCTCTCTCTCTCTCACACACACACACACACACACACACACACACACACACACACACACACACACACTTTTGGCAAGCAAAATGAATTTAGCATCAGAGAGTTTCAGTTAGCGAAACAGGCAGCTGATATTTATTTTGCTGATATTTATTCTGTTATTTTGGCTTGAAATCCCGCTAAGACTTTTTATTTTATTTTTATTTTTTGCTAAAAAATGTCAAAAAAAGTGCTAAGCAGTAAAAGATGTACGCCATTAGTTAATTAGTGACCTGTTATTGAATTAATCCTGGTTAAAATTAAGTTCAGTAGTACTGTTGATTAAAAATGCTGCAAATAGTTTTTAAATAAATATTTTTTGTATTTAATATATTTAAAAAATATAACTAGTTGATTTAATTGGGGAAAAAAAACAGTCAACAGATGAATCAATTATCAAAATAATCGTTAGTTGCAGCTCTACTGATGTCACTGTGTGCGTTATAGATTCCGATGCTTAATATTGTATATGTTGTGTTATTAAGAGAATTGAGTCTGTGTGTGTGTGTGTGTGTGTGTGTATGTGTGTGTGTGCAGGCAAGTGGTGGCATGGCACAGGCCGTACTGCGTGGATCTGGAGGAGAGCACTTTTGCTCATCTGCGTTCGTTCCTGGAGAGATATTGTGACGGCATCAATAACAAAGTCCCTCCGCTGCCTTTCCCTTCCTCCAAGTACGTCAGATCACTTTATAATTAATCAGTAATAAACATTTATTAAGTGTGTGTGTGTGTGTGTGTGTTACAGTAAAACACTGAGTGATGGTTTGGTGTGATGAAGTGGAGTTATTGTTATTTTCCTTTAGCAGCACGTCCTGAAGTGTTTTATTCCTCTTACACCACAGCAACTTGCCAGCGATTACAATTTTTTTATTTACTAAAAAAACGACACGACGCACTTTTTACCCGTTTATAGTTACATTTAATCTTAAGTGAAACAAGTTGTTAGTTCCTGTTGTCGCTTACGTTATAGCAGCTATAAACAGTCGTTCTCTCACCAGCTTCTCTTTTTTTCTCTCTCTTGAAGTTAATAAGACAAAAAAAGTTGTAAAAATACTGACAATACCTGCGATATCGTGATTGATCGTTCTTCTTCTTATTTTTACCGTGTAAGGTTGTTTGACATTTGACATTTGTTTCCAATTTGTCTGTGCCTCAGAGAGCACCATAACTTCCTGAAGCTGTGCCTGAAGCTCTTATCCAATCACCTGGCTCTGGCGCTGGCAGGGGGCGTGGCCACCAGTATCCTAGGGCGACAGGCCCGGCCTCTTCGCAACTTGTTGTTTAGATTGATGGACGCGTCAGTGCCTGATGAGATTCAGGAGGTGTGTGTCTGTTTCTACATTTCCTTTTGGATGTATTTTGGTGCCTTGACGTTTTTTACTGAAGTGTGTGTTTGTGTGTTTGTGGGTGTGTGTGTGTGTGTGTGTGTGTGTGTGTGTGTGTGTGTGTGTGTGTGCGTGTGTGCGTGTGTGCGTGTGTGCGTGTGGGTGTGTGGGTGTGTTTCAGGCGGTCATTGAGACTCTGTCCGTAGGTGCCACCATGTTGCTTCCGCCTCTGAGGGAAAGAATGGAGCTTCTCCACTCACTCCTTCCTCAAGGACCTGACCGCTGGGAGAGCCTCTCTAAAGGACAGGTGAGGTGGTGTGTGTGTGTGTGTGTGTGTGTGTGTGTGTGTGTGTGTGTGTGTGCGTGCGTGCGTGCATGTGTGTGTGTGTGTGTGTAACACGCGTCTCTGTGTTACAGAGGATGCAGCTGGACATCATTCTAACCAGTCTCCAGGATCACACCCACGTCGCGTCTCTGCTGGGCTACAGTTCTCCTCCGGATGTCTCCGAATCGCTCACGCTGTCGTCAGACCCCACACACACACCGGACACACACCCCGACACACACCTCGCCGAGATCCTCATGAAGACTCTACTCAGGAACCTGGGCTTCTACACGGTGAGTGTGTGCAGCACGTCAGGTGACGATCTTACTGCATCTGCTGAGTCCATCCACACTGTCATGATAGTGTGTGTGTGTGTGTGTGTTTACAGGATCAGGCGTTTGGGGAACTGGAGAAGAACAGCGATAAGCACTTACAGGGAACATCTTCATCTGATAACAGTCAGCCTGCTCACCTCCACGAGCTCCTCTGCTCTCTACAGAAACAACTGCTGGCCTTCTGCCACATGAACCCTGTCACAGAGGTACACACACACACACACACACACACACACACACACACACACGTGCTCACACACGGACAAACAGACGCGTGAACACGTGAACACAGATGCACAGAAGGACAGTTAGAGAAACAAACACAAATTGACACACACACACACACACACACACACAAATGGACAGAGAGACGGACAGTCAGACACACACACATGCACACACAAAAAAATGGACACACACACACACACACACACACACAACTGGACAGAGAGACAGACAAACAGTCAGACACACACACAGATACATGTACACACACAACACAAATGCACAGAAAGACACAGACAGTCAGAGAAACAAACACACAAATTAACACACACACACACACACACACACAAATGGACAGAGAGGCAAACAGACAGACAGTCAGACACACGCGCGCACACACACACACACACACACACCCAAATGGACACACACACAAACATTTACATTCAAAAATGGACACAAACACTTACATTAAAAAATGGACAGACACACGCACACACACACACACACACTTACACTCTTACACACACACACACTCTTACACTCTTACACACACACACACACACTTACACTCTTATACACACACACAACTTGGACAGAGAAACAGACAGTCAGAAAAACAAACACACAAATTGACTGACACACACACACACACACACACACACGCACACAAATGGATAGGTGGACAGAGAGACAAATAGACAGACAGTCAGACAAACACACACACACACACACACACACACGGCAAGAAAAATGGACACACACACACACACACATACACAAATGGACAGAGAGACAGACAGACACACACACACACACACACCAATGGACAGATAGACATAGAGATAGAGAGAAACACACAAACGCGCACACACAGACAGACACAGAAACTTACAGAGAGACACACGGATAGACGCATACACACACACACACACACACTGCCACGCTGACTGATTTGATTATGCTGTCCGTGTGTGTGTGTGTGTGTGTGTGTGTGTGTGTGTGTGTGCAGGACTCCAGCAGCGTGGCCCTTCTCCATAAACACCTGCAGCTTTTGCTGCCTCACGCCACAGACATTTTCACTCGCTCAGCCGTGCTTCTGAAGGAGAGTTCTGGAAACGGCAGCGTACGTGAGAAACTACGAGGTATGCATGCGCACACACACACACACACACACACACACACACACACACACATTTGTAAACAGAAATCCCAAAAATGTCTATTTGTCTATCCCTGAGGCAGTCAGGTTCAAACCAGCTACTTGTGTAAATATTTGTGCGTGTGAGTTGTATTAGTTTTCTATGGATTAAAGCTAATTTCTAAACTCCATATGAAATTGATGTAGGTTTGGTGTGTGTGTGTGTGTGTGTGTGTGTGTGTTTTTTTTTTTTTTTATTGGGGTTGAGCAAAAAAAAAAATTATAAAGTATTAAAATCACAGTCTAGATTGGTTATGCAATGTAATCGAGTCGAGAACAAGATTTGTGCACTAAGCGTGTGTGTGTATGTATATTTTAACGCCCTGGCGTGTGTGTGTGTGTGTGTGTGTGTGTGTGTAGATGTGATGTACGTGTCAGCGGCAGGAAGCATGCTGTGTCAGATCATGACGTCGTTGCTGTTATTGCCCGTGTGGGTGGCTCGTCCGCTGCTGAGTTTCCTTTTAGACCTTCTGCCGCCGTTAGACCGCCTCAACAGGCTCCTGCCGGCCGCCGCGCCGCTGGAGGACCAGGAGCTGCAGTGGCCAGTTCAGGGTAAAATAATAAAATAAATTCTGAATAAAAATCTTTATGCCTGTTTTTTAATTTTTGTTTTGTGTGTAATGAGTCTCTCGATCGCTCGGTTGAATTTGTCTCTGTGACTCTGGCTGCAGGAGTCTCAGACTTAGCGGAGCCGGGGTGTGTGTCCGGTCCTGCACAGTCGTGGGTGTGGCTCATGGATCTGGAGCGCACCGTGGCTTTGCTGATTGGGCGATGCCTGGGGGGAATGCTGCAAGGCTCCGCCCCCTCGCTGGAGGAACAGCAGACGGCGTACTGGCTGAAAACCCCGCTGTTCAGCAACGGCCTGGAGACGGACATACCACAGCTAGGTATATACACACACGCACACGCACACACACACACACACACACACACATACACACGCACACACACATACACACACATACACACATACAGACAGCTACGCACGCACACACAAACACACACACACACAGACACACACACACATACAGACAGCTACGCACACACACACAAACACACACACACACAGACAGCTAGGCATGCACACACATCCATACAGGTAGCTAGGCGCGTGCACACGCACACACACACACACACACACACACACACACACACACACACACACATAGACAGCTAGGCACACACACATTCATACAGCTAGCTAGGCGCGTGCACACACACACATGTAGCTTGGCACACACACACACGCACACACACACACAGCTCGGCACACACACATGCAGGTAGCTAGACGCACAAACACACACACACACATACAGGTAGCTAGACGCGCAAACACACACACATACAGGTAGCTAAGCACACACACATACAGGTAGCTAGACGCGCAAACACACACACACACATACAGGTAGCTAGACGCGCAAACACACACACATACAGGTAGCTAGACGCGCAAACACACACACACACATACAGGTAGCTAGACGCGCAAACACACACACATACAGGTAGCTAGACGCGCACACACGGATACAGATATGGACACTGACAGATAGACACGTGCATGCAGACAGACGGCACATAGATGGACAGATGGAGACACACAGACACACACACACTCAGTGATAATCACTCCAGAGCTTTTGTTCAGATTAGAAACAATACATATATATTGATATATTGTGTGTGTGTGTGTGTGTGTGTTAAAGACTCGTGTATCAGTGCTCTCCTGGAGGCGGCTCTGTGTGGGAACGAGGAGAAGAAGCCGTTCGACTGCGCACTGCGAGCTGACATGAGCGTGTTAGTGGACCTCGCTCTCGGATCCACTAAAGAGCCCACACACAGCCTGTGGACCAACATGCTGGACTACGCCATCAGCAAGGGTAACACACACACACACACACACACACACATATATACATATAACAGTCTGATCATTTAAAATGATCTGTACTCTGCCTTGTTGTGTGTGTTGTGTAGACTGGGACAGTGCGACGCTGAGTAACGAGGCTCTGTTGGACACCGTGTCTCGCTTTGTTCTGGCGACGCTTCTGAAACACACGGGGCTGCTGGGTCACGCCGGCGGAGGGGGCAGGTAACACACACACACACACACACACACACACACACACACACACACACACACTGCTTCCATCTCCGTTGCAGTGAGAAAGCGATTCGACTCACAACAGGAAGTCAAACAAACATGCGTGTGTGTTTTTGAAATGCAAAGTCTAGTTTTCTGTAGATTTGTATTTTTTTATTAATTTTTTTTGCAAGTTGACGCAAAAGCTAGACGCGCAAACACACACACACACACACATACAGGTAGCTAGACGCACAAACACACACACACACACACACACATACATACAGGTAGCTAGACGCACAAACACACACACACACATACAGGTAGCTAGACGCGCAAACACACACACACATACAGGTAGCTAGACGCGCAAACACGCACACACACACACACACACACACACACACATACATACAGGTAGCTAAGCACACACACATACACACACATACAGGTAGCTAGGCACACACACACACATACAGGTAGCTAGATGCGCAAACAGGCACACACACACACACACACACACACACACACACATACATACAGGTAGCTAAGCGCACACATACACACACATACAGGTAGCTAGGCACACACACACATACAGGTAGCTAGGCACACACACACACACATACAGGTAGCTAGGCACACACACACACATACAGGTAGCTAGACACGCAAACACACACACACACACACACACATACAGGTAGCTAGACGTGCAAACACACACACACACACACACACACAGAGGTAGCTAGGCACACACATACACACACATACAGGTAGCTAAGCACACATACACACATACAGGTAGCTAGACGCGTGTTGTCTTTGTTCGGAAGATTTTTGTGAGTTCTACACACACTTGGTAAAGGTTTGTTTAACTTTATTTTCCATCGCCAAGAATTTTCTGACCAACGAATGTGTTTTAAGAGAATGTTTTCAGCCCTATGATGATTAATGATGTCGAACCAGACCGAATCGCAAATGAATCAAAAGTCAATTTCACTGATTCAGAGTCAACAAATGGATTTATAGGTCTGATAGTTCCTCTACTTTAAACACACACACACACACACACTTTAAACACAAACACACACACAGTGATCTATTACAGTTATTAGTCTCACAACTTGTCTGTACTTCATACCTGTGATGGTGTGTCAGGTATCAGCCGTGTAAGCTGTTGGCTGAAGTGTACCGGAGTGTGTATAAGGTGCGGAATCGCTTGCTGGCCTGCAAGAACATGGAGCTGGTCCAAACTCATTCACCATCCAGAGAACGCAGGGTACAAACACACACACACACACACACACACACACGCACTTACACAAGCACATATACACGCATCAGCATCATCTTCCCCCCCAGGCATTCATTTTACATACAAACACCTCTGTGCCTCCTGTGTGTGTGTGTGTGTGTGTGTGTGTGTGTGTGTGCGTGTGTGTGTGTGCAGATCTCTGAGAATGTGGACTCGGTAGAACTGGACCCACAGGAACACGCTTTCACTCGGACCATCGACGAGGAGGCAGAACTGGAGGAACGAGCCGACCGAGAGAGAGACCGAGAGGACAGCCATCAGGAGCAGGAGGATGACGAGGAGAGGGAGCATGAGGTCATGACCGCAGGAAGTGAGTGTATTCACACACACACACACACACACACACACACACACTCTCTCACACACACACACACTACTTCATAATCAACATATACTTGAATTTTTGTGGTAAAATTCTTGATTTTTTTCTTAGTAATGTAGACAGATTAGATTGAGATTTTTTTTTAAACCCTGCTGCTCTTTGTGCCGCGTCTCCATCGGTGCAGAAATTTTCCAGTGTTTCCTCTCGGCGCGGGACGTGGTGCGAAGTCGAGAGCGAACCCGAACGAGCAGCATCGGCGTCCCGGACGAGTCTGTTCAGCCTGGCCAGGAGCGCAGGAACAGCGCCCCCTTACAGGACAGTCAAGACCTCTACACCACCACCTGCAACGGCATCATCCATCGCTGCGCCATGCTCCTGATGGCCGTCACCCCGACGCTCACGCAGACCACCAATGAGCAGCCGGCTTTGAGCGCCGCCATGCAGGACGCAGGCGGGTTTATGACCAGGTAAATAACTACTACACGCTATAATCCATCTGATACACGTATTAATGCGTAGCTGTGTTTCAGACATTAATAACGGTGCGTGATGTGTGTTTAGGAGCGAGAGTTTGTCCACTGAGAGTCGTTCCATCCAGAGCGGTCCGAGTTACAGACTCACTAAATCCAGAAGCGAGTCTGATCTCTCCCAGCCCGAGTCTGATGAAGAAGGATACTCACTGGTCAGTACACACACACACACACACACACGTACACATGCTAATCATGCTTTAATGTTGTACTTGTGTGTGTGTGTGCGTGTAAATGTGGCTGAGGAAACTTCTCTATGAACTGTTACAGAGTGGTAAGAGGAATGTTGACCTGGATTTGGCGTTCACTCATAAAAAGAGAGGTGAGTCTCTTCATTTAATTTATTTTAAAGGTTTTTGTGTGTAGAAGTCGCTCTTAACCTTTCTGATTTTATTCAGAATTCATTTTATTGCTCTGCCTTTTCTCTTCTCTCTGGCTGTGTAGTTTACAAGAACGTAAGGTTATTATTTATTTACTTGTGTCTTTATTTATTTATTTATTTATTTAATCTCCTGACCAATCAGGTCGCATGTTGGGGGCCAAAAAAAAAAAACCAAAAACAACAACATGGAGGACAAAGTGCATGTCTTATTAGTGAGTGAAAATAAGGTGATTAAGAAAGGAAATTGGAAAATATATTATTCCCATAATTCCCATAGTGATGCAATAAACAATAAATAAGAGTGTGTATTTTAAAGACTTTCGCCGGTATGTCACGTGACGTCCAAGTTTTAAATATGGCTGCATGAAGGCAAGTCACACAAGAAGCTCAAAACCTCTTGAGAATTTTCTGCCTCCGAAGTTACAGCGAAGACAAACAACCTCCTCATCACCAGAGTTTTATTTCTTCTGCTTTAATGAGTATAACTAATCTAAACTAGAGCACAAGCAAAGCTAGTTAGTTAGCCGATACTAGTGAGGTACTAGTAAGATAGTTGTGATCATTACAGCGTGTATGTCATCGTCTTTTTTTTTTTTTTTCACCTCTGAACACAAACCAGCCATTTTTCTGCCAAGACTAATGGAACTTTTTTATGTATACATTAAGATAATATTAAAATAATATTCACATCGCTTAAATCAACAGAAATTTAGTGTTTTTTGGTTTTTTCGCTTATCAGAAAAACAAAAAAGACATCATAATACACTTGAGGAGAGACGTTGATCATATGTTTATGTTTGGTGTCTGATTTACTCGTAGCTGTTTTGACTCAGTGAGCTTCACGCTCATGAAAATCCGTCTCCTCCGCATCGTTTCTAATCGCTCGTTCCACTTTCGTCCCCGTCAGATTTTGCACACAGCACTCCGGACTCTGCCGACTGGTTCGGCCGGCGTTTGGGTCGCGAGCGCTTGTACAGCTCCCCTCAGTCTTATGAGGAGTCTGACATGGACCTGAGCTGCATGCTGCAGATCCACACGCTCATCGACAACATCGTCAGCTTCATCAGTGGCGATGTGGGAAACACGCCCGGATTCAAGGAACCAGAGGAGAGCATGTCAACTAGTCCTCAAGCTACGATCATCGCCATGGAGCAGCAGCAGGGCAGAGCGGAGGTACAGGACATGCTTATACACTTTCTAACGTAGTTGAAGATTAACTAATTGAAGATGAAATCATTAAGAAACCATAGCACTGTCGAATTCTTAAATCTGATTGGTCAGAAGGAGTTGATTGATTTTCTGTATCGCTTCTATAGTAACAGCTCATTCACGGGGACTTGTACGGCGGATTGTACGCTCCGCTTATAAGAATCAGAGCAAAAAGTGAAGTTTTCTGTTAGGAGATGTTTATTTAACATTTATGGAAGGAGTCTCCAGTGTCAGAGGTATAGCTGTAGCTTTAATTGCTGTAGTATAAGAGGAATAAAATAGGAAAATAATCACATTTTTGTATGTGTGTGTGTGTGTGCGTAGCTGCGATTAGACGCCCTTCATCAGATCGTGGTTTTGATCTCTGGGATGGAGGAGAAAAGCAGTCAGGCTGGAGAAGAGGGCGTGGCCGGGCGTGGTCCCGCCGCCTTTCACTCCGCCTCCTTGCTGACGTCAGTGAGACTGCAGTTCTTGGCAGGATGCTTCGGCCTCGGCGCCTGTAACGGCGGACTGAAGGGTGAGAGCGTCCAGCTACACCACTACCAGGTAATCATCAGGCTTGTGTACACTGTGTATTAATAAATTAATAAAACTGTTCTTCAGTTTTGAACCAGATGTGCTGATGTGGTTTAGGAGACAATGGAATGTGCAAAACTGTGTATGTCACAGGAGCCGCCATTTTGGACAACTGGAACTTTATGATGCCAGGATTTTGGTTGAAAGATATAGAGCTTAAAATAATAATAGATTGTATATTATTATAATCCCCTGACCCCTTCTGCTGCGCTGGGGAGCTGTACTGTACTGTACTGTACTGTAATGGCTTGGGACTGCGACTGCTGTAGTGGCTTTGGGGCTGCAGTTGCCACGAGCAGCTTCATACTCAGGACTCCATCAGTGAACAGTGGATAGATTTTAACCAGCCGGAGTTCTTGCAAAAACTGTGATGAAATTACTGGTTGCACATTTGCACTATTTGTCCATATAGTACACAATAATAGAAGGGATTTATTTATAAGCGCACTATCCGTTGCACCCAGATAACGATGGGTTTCCTTCTGAGTCTGGTTCCTCTCAAGGTTTCTTCCTCATCTCATCTCAGGGAGTTTTTCCTCACCACCGTCACCTCTGGCTCGCTCATTAGGGATAAATTCACATATTTACAATTTATTTTTTTCTTTGAATCCATTTATTTCTGTAAAGCTGCTTGGTGACAATGTCCATTGTTAAAAACGCTATACAAACAAAATTGAATTTAATTATTATTATACACTATATGGACAAAAGTATGTGCACCCCTGACCATCACACGCATATGTGCTTGTTGAGCGTCTCATTCCAGATTTATTCCCCGTGTGTTTGCTGTTATAATGAGCTCCACTCTTCTGGGAAGCTTTCCACTAGATGTTGGAGCGTGGCTGTGGGGATTTGTGTTCATTCAGCTACAAGAGCATTAGTGAGGTCAGGCGCTGATGTTGGGATGTCGAGGAGGTCTGGGGTTCAGTCGGTGTTCCAGTTCATCCCAAAGGTGTTCAGTGGGGTTGAGGTCAGGGCTCTGTGCAGGACACTCGAGTTCTTCCACTCCAACCTTCACACACCATGTCTTCATGGAGCTCGCTTTGTGCACAGGGGCATTGTCATGCTGGAACAGGTTTGAGTCTCTTAGTTCCAGTGAAGGGAAACTGTAAAGCTACAGCACACAGAGACGTTCTACACAACTGTGTGCTTCTGACTTTGTGGCATCAGTTTGGGGAAGAAACACTTCCTGTATGGGTGTGAAGGTCAGGGGTGCACATACTTTTAGCTGTATGGTGTATTTCATGCATTTTTACAAATGTTTTAAAATTGAAATTACAAAGCCTGTTGTCACTTGACGCACACTTTCTTTAGGAAAATGAGTTTGATTTTGAGCAAATCATCGACAGAACCTGAGAAAATCTGAAAATTTCTTTTACCTCTGCACTCGAACATGGATATTCATTTGTGCTTTTCTTTCTTTCTTTCTTTCTTTCTTTCTTTATTTATTTTCAAGGACGGCATTCGAGCTGCTAAAAAGAGACTACAGATGGACATTCAGACAGCAGTGCACAAAATCTACCAGCAGCTTTCCATCACACTGGAGAGAGCTCTTCAGTCTAATAAACACCATATAGGTAATGTACAGAAGAATACTGCATCCCACACACACACACACACACACACACACACACACACGGCGTGAACTGAGTCATCGTGTGTGTCCTTGTGCACGCAGAGGCTCAGCAGCGGCTGCTGTTAGTGACCGTATTTGCCCTCAGCGTGCGTTACCAGCCCGTGGACGTTTCGCTGGCCATCTCCAGCGGGCTGCTAGACGTGCTCTCTCAGCTGTGCGGTAAGGAAACCCTGCTGGGACACACTCTCCAGCTCCTGCACAAACCCGCCGGCTCCCAGCTCAGCACAGCGCTCAAAGTGGCCAGCACCCGACTGCTGCAGATCCTCGCCATCAGCACCGGGTAAAAAAACATCACAACGTTTAAACCAGGAGTTCCCAAACTTTTTTTTGGGCAAATGACCCCAAATTATAACAGTGTCAATTTTCTGTGACCGCAAGACTTGTGTTTTTTTAATTCCAGATTTATAATATAGGACTAGTGTAACATTTGAACACTGTATTATGTCAGTAACGTGCGTACGTATAATGCAAAAAAAAAAACAAAAAAACAAAAACAAAGGCTGTCTAACCAGTCTAGTGAGAAGTGTTGTGTTGTTATAGGAAAATAATCCACAGCAGGATGGTGTGATAGTGTTACGACTTGACGCCATGCAGCGGAATCCGGTTAATACGTGACGCATGATTTTGCGTGCGCATGCAGAAGCAATAAGAGCCGCATTGTTCACACACTCGCCGTGTATCTTATGTACATCCGGAAGATTTGATAGATGGCACATCAGAGCTGAAACATCCCTGTCCGTCAAGTTTCCGAGTCAAACTGTAACATGCTCTGTGATTTCACGTGATGTACGGCGACGTTTAACACACGTTGGTCTTTTTTTAAACGTTCCGCCGCCGTCGTCGTGATTGTTGTCATGAGCTACGTCTCTAATCGGAAACTCTGACCTTACAATCAAAAAGTATTTAATAATCTACAAAATCCAGAAGACTGTTACTCAAAGCAAGAGCCTTCACTAGGTGTGAAGGAGACAAGAGAGTTTTTTGTTTTAGTTCAAACAGTAACTCTAGTAGGAAAAGCGGTTAGTGTTAGTAATCAATAACATAACGCTCTAAAATAGTACGTCATTATGATTTGAAATACAAAGCTGCTCTTTTTTTTTGCTGAACTAAGCTAGTCAGGACAGTGACAAAACTAAAATTTCATGTACCGTATTAATTTAAAAGTGAGCTTGTCAGAAAGTGACTCTCAGTAGCATTTCAAAAATATTAGCACAGACTATGATACGCACCACTGTTTATCTAATTTAAAAAAAAAAAAGTACGATTTAAACAAACTGTGTAGTGATTAGGGGAAAAAATCAACACTGCGCAATCGACTTAACTTGAGTCTTAAAGCTGTGGATTAAAAGTTATTTATATCCGAAAAGTTTAAACAGTAACCTGTAATTCAAGTTTATTAGACAAACTGGAACGTGGCTTCCGTGTCAATCATGTTATTTGTTTTTTTCCATAAATTTTAAAGGTGAAATAGTGTGGAATAATGTGGAAAATTATGTACAAATCATAAAAAACTAATAGTTTAAGCCAGTGTCTCAGAGCAAGGGTATTAAATAGATGGGAAAAAAAAACAATCTATAGTAAAACAAATAAATAAAAGAGATATATGATTACATCATGCACTGAATGATTTAGTCAGTTACTCAGGAGCGCAAAAAACATGCAAACACGCGAACTAACCGTTGTTGTTTTGTGTCAGGACGTACGCTGATCGGTTGAGCCCGAAAGTGGTTCAGGCTCTGTTGGACCTGCTCTGTAGTCAGCTGAAGACTTTGCTGTCGCAGGCTGCAGGAAGTGTCCTGAGCACAAGTCCAGAGTCTGAGGAGAAGACGGAGGACGGAACAGACAGCACGAAAAAAGACTTCAGGGGTAATTCAAAGAAGCGCATGTACTGTTACTCAAACAGCTTCACTACGAATCGGAGTTTTTATCATCAGATACACATGCATGAAAATAAATGTGTGTGTGTGTGTGTTTGGTTTTAGCGTTACTGCGCAAGCAACACACGGCAGAGCTCCATCTCGGAGACTTTCTAGTGTTTCTGAGAAGAGTCGTATCTTCCAAAGCCATCCAGTCCAAGATGGCGTCTCCTAAATGGACTGAAGTGCTGCTTAACATCGCAGCGCAGAAATGCTGTTCAGGTACAAGGACCTCGCAGTATAGGTGTTTTTTTCCTTTTTTTTTAACTGTTAATTTAAAAAATCTGATATGCTTTTTAAAGTTGGGACTGTACCATGTGCTTAACTCTTAAACTTTTTTTTTATTTCTTAAAATTTCACGTCATAAATTTTGATTAAAAAGTCTGTGTAGGAATACCGTAAGTAAAACATAATACAACATTAACAATAAAACATTATGCCTGAAAATAATATTTCCGATGTGTTGATAAACATAAATCGGTAACATTCAGGTCTAAAATATTTAATGTTGATGACCAAGATTATAGAAATTATTTTTTTTTTATTCTTGACATGCACAAAATCTCTGCTTTAAGAGTGTTACATAGTGCAGTTTAAAAAAAAAAAAAAAAAGCTGAGGCATTTAATGGAGTCTGGCACAAAATTATTATTTTATTTAATTTGGGATGTTGTGTAAAAAGTTTGTAAACACTGTATTATACCAGAGACAATAGGATAATGATGTATGTTCTGTCAAATGGTTTAGAGGTGATGTACATTTAATATTCTGCGCCGTCGTCGTGATTGTTGTCATGAGCTGCGTCTCAAATCGAAAACTCTCATCTTACACTCAAAAAGTATTTAATAATCTAAAAAATCCAGAAGACTGTTACACAAAGCAAGAGCCTTCAGTAGGTTTGAAGGTGACATGAGAGTTTTTTTAATTATCTCTCTGTAAGTGCTTAACTTAGTGAATTTTATAAGGTAGAATAAATGTGTTTTTTGTATTTCAGGCGTTCCACTCGTGGGGAATTTGAGGACACGGCTTCTGGCCCTGCACGTCCTGGAGGCTGTACTTCCTGCCTGTGAAAGTAGCGTCGAGGATCATCAAATGACGCAGGTCACATCCTGAACACACTACTGATGTCCGAGTAGCTGATTAACCACGTTCTCGTTACGCAGCTACGTAAAATACATAAAAAATTTCAGCTGGATGCAAAATAAAAGGACGTCCATGGTTTAATTTCCGTGTTAGATTTAAACTCATGTCTCTTTCACGGGAAGAATTATTGAGCCTTAATGATAGAACCTTAATGAGGCCTAAGGTGCCAATACTTTCACCCTGAGTGATAATGGCATGAATTTCGACTTCATTGACAATAATTTAAAAGATAAGAAAAATATAAATCTGTTTTTCTTATGAGAGACTTAGCAGTTAGTGAGGTGCGCTACGTTATGTTATACCTCATGTAGTGAGCGTATATAGGGAGATGTTCAGGATTGCTGGGATTTCATTGATGTCTAGGGTGCCAATACTTTATCCTTACTTACTCAAAATGCACATTTTATCATATTGGTGTCAGTAAATTCATCTTCCATAATGACTTCATCCTGGTCAGGGTCACGGGGGAATATCGAGTTGGAAGCAGGAATACATCCTGGATGGGAAGCCAGAGATAATATTTAAGTTAAAAATAAATAAATAAATCTATAAATATAAATAATGCAACTTATTACAAGAGACTCTCACTAACTGACCGTGATGATCAACACCTTGTAGTGAGCATACACAGCATAGAGAGATAATCAGGTGTATATATTGTGTATTCTCGATTATTAATTTAAAATTTAAAACGCTCTTCGCTACAGACAAACAGTTGCGTTCTCTTAAATTACGGCTTTGGTGTGTGCAGAATAGTTCACGTCGTTAACGTCTTTCCTTTCTCCTCGATGTCAGGTGGTTGAAAGGTTGTTCTCTCTGCTGTCGGACTGCATGTGGGAGGCTCCTGTCGCTCAGGCCAAACACACCGTCCACCTGAAGGAGAGAGAGCAAGAGGTCAAACTCCAGGTCAGCAGCACAAACTAGTATAAAATAAACAACAAATTGACCTGTTTGAAGTGGATTGGTTGCTATGGTGATTATATAAGGTGTGGGGATACAACTAAATGGTATTATTGTAATTATTATTATCCTCAGTTAATTGGATTACATGATTATTTAATAGGCGATATTTCAATATAATATCAGTGTTTAGAATAGACTGCACAGCTCGGAGGTTGACTTTGAGTTTTTGATGCGTGTGTGTGTGTGTGTGTGTGTGTGTGTGTCAGGGTGAGGCAGAGGAGGAGGAAGCGAACCTGCCTGTTCAGGAAGTGATCTTCGACCCTGAGAAGGCGCAGTGCTGCGTGGTGGAAAACGGACAGGGTCTGACGCACGGCAGCGGCGGGAAAGGCTACGGCCTGGCTGCTACAGGCATCTCATCAGGCTGCTACCAGTGGAAGGTAACACACACACACACACACACACACACACACAGAGACACACACACACACACACAGACACAGTTCTTAATACATAGTCATCTCTTTCACTCCATAATAAACGTTCACTCCAGCGTATACCTGCATGTCTGTAAGCTGTAAGCGTGTGTTCTCTCAGTTCTACATAGTGAAGGAGAACCGTGGGAACGAGGGAACGTGCGTGGGCGTGTCTCGCTGGCCCGTACACGACTTCAACCACCGCACCACGGCCGACATGTGGCTGTACCGCGCTTACAGCGGCAACCTGTACCACAACGGAGAGCAGACGCTCACGCTGTCCAGCTACACACAGGGCGACTACATCACCTGCGTGCTGGACATGGAGGCTCGCACCGTGTCCTTCGGCAAGAACGGAGAGGTCAGGTGGACGCACGATGTGTTCATCAGTTTATAGTTACAGTGAATGTTCTGGAAACAAGTTAGCTCCTGTTCTCACTTACGTTATAGCAGCTGGAGACTCCTTCCATAAATGTTAAATACAGTTGATGTCTTAAGTTTACATCCCCCTTTCAGAATCTGCAAAATGTTAATTATTTTACCAAAATAAGAGGATCATACAAAATGTATGTTATCGTTTATTTATGAATAAAATATTTCACATAAAAGATATTTACATATGCAACTATTAATAAATATATATAATAAATATCGTATTTTTGCATTTAGTACTGCCCTTCAGAGGCTACAGAAGATAGTTACATGTTTCCCAGAAGACAAAATAAGTTAAATTTACCCTGATCT
>NC_069720.1:1115534-1118034 GCF_027358585.1 Pangasianodon hypophthalmus
ACATCCTGGGAATGTGGATTCCGGAGGTACTGGACTGGCCAACATGGGTGTGTGTGACCGCGGCCTGGGGCTGCAGCTACTTTCCTACTCACTCTTAACTCTGTTAACCAAGGACACACACACACACACACACACACACACACACACACACACAAAAGGTGTTCATTCATTTTCTATAACAGCAGCTTTGACAGTAGTTATAGTTCATATAGCGATAGTTCACCCAAAAATTAAAATTGTCATCAGTTATTCCCCCTCATGTCGTTCCGAACCCGTAAGACTTTCGTTCATCTTCGGAACACAAATGAAGATATTTTTAATGAAACCTGGGAGATTTCTGTCCCTCCATTGACAGTCCATGGAACCAAAACTTTCAAACTCCAAAAAGTCCATAAAGGAATCGTAAAAGTGATCCTCATGTTTTATGAAGCGGTATGAATGCTTTGTGTGCGCAAAAAACTAACATGAAGTCTTTATTCACAAAATATCCTCACTTCCGCATAGATCTCCGACGCGTGTTCACGAGAGAACCACGACGCCTGCGTGTTGACGTTGTGTTGACGCGAGAGCGGACGTTCTCGCGATATAACCGGACCCGGAAGCGCTGCGCTGTTTAAAGCAGAGAACGTTTCTCAAGGTTCTGGCATCCGGGAAATGCAAAATCAACTCAGAATGTGATGAACGAAGCTTGTATACAGCGTCCCTCTCCCTCTGCTGTAAACAGTGCAGCTCATGCGTCGTGGTTCTCTCGTGAAAGTGCGTCTGAGATCTATGCGGAACTGAAGATATTTTGTGAATAAAGAGTTCATGCTAGTTTTTTGCACACACAAAGCATTCATAACGCTTCATAACGCTTCATAAAATTGGGATTAAATCACTGTTTAGTCATGTGGATGAATGAAAGTCTTCTGGGTTTGGAACGACATGAGGAGGAGTAACTGATGACAGAATAAAAATTTTTCGGTGAACTATCGCTTTAAGTTTTTGTTAGATGTTTATGTAACATCCATGGAAGGAGTCTCCAGTGTCAGCGTTTGTAAGACTCAGAGGTAAAGCTGTAACTTTGAGTCTTTTGACATCTTCAGGACCGAGGAGTTTACGCTTCTTTGCGGTTTTTCGGTAACATGACAAGCTTAATTAACTTTGAGAGAGAATAAAGAGAGGCTGGTGAGGGAATGACTGTTTATAGCTGCTATAACGTAAGTGAGAACAGGAACTAACTTGTTTTGCTGGCGTTCCACAACTTTAAACGTAACTATAAACAGATAAAAAAAAGTATGTCATTCTGTAATAAATAAAAAATTGCAATTTGGCAAATTGCTGTGGTATAAGAGGAATAAAACACTTGGGGAAGTGCTGTTATTGGAAAATAATCAACTTTAGGGTGGTAACAGTAACTCTGCTTTATCACACCACCCCATCAGTATTTTATTCACACACACACACACACACACACACCCCTCTGTTCACAAGCGCTAACACTTCAGCAGACTGTTGCATGCAGTGATGGTTGTTTTATTTCATAACACTTTGAGTATTTTATTAAAGAAAAGCTCTTCTTGTTGTCACTAACACGCTAACACCGCTGGGTGCCATGGCAACAAACCACAACAGCGACGCTTCCTGCGATTCGGGACATCTTATCGTTTTCGTGTGTGTTTGTGTGTAGCACGTGTGTGAGTCAGAGGAGCGTGAGGAGGTGGTGGTGTGTGAGCTCTGCGACGTGAACGTGTCCGGCTTCAACCAGCACATGAAGAAGAGTCATCCAGGATGCGGGCGGAGCGCCAATCGGCAGGGTTACCGTAGCAACGGGTCCTACGTGGACGGCTGGTTCGGGGGCGAGTGCGGGAGCGGGAACCCGTATTACCTGCTGTGCGGCAGCTGCAGGGAAAAGTACCTCGGCATGAAGAGCAAGCACAAAGGAGTGGTGCCGGAGAGGTCAGTATTACAGGGACGTGTGGGCGGAGCTAGAAACAAGGGCAGATCACTGATTGGTCGAACATAATGACAGTCCAAGTAACGTCCTGGTAACATCCTAGTAATGTCTGGGGCTAGATGGCTCTTTAGAGTGTATCTTCAGTAGCAGTTCTCTCTAAATTTCCATGTACCAAAAGTATTGGCACCCTCCATCATCTTCATTTAGATCAATTGTCTTTATTCCTGTGTCGTGTCCAGTAGTGCGAGAAGAAATACGGCTGGGCGATATGACGACATGATATCGATATCGTGATATAATAACATCATGATACACTTAATATTGTTTTTGTAAATTCCTGTTATATCTTCCTCACTGTAAAAAAGTAACTTGACTGGACATTAAAAACTATTTTTGTATCAGTTGTTTAATTTCCATCCTTTTTTTTTTTTTTTTTCCATAAAAGACTTTCATTTTTATAATTGCCGGACAACAATCTCTGAACCTACAGTGATGCATATTGTGTATCGTAAAATATTGTGATATGATATTTTATACCGTATCGCTGACCCTTATGAGGAAGAC
>NC_069720.1:1120534-1128034 GCF_027358585.1 Pangasianodon hypophthalmus
ATTTTTTTAACACCTATTTATTTATTTATTTATTTATTTATTTAATTTATTCATTTTTATATTCTGTAATTGTGTTCATGTTCCTACAGCAGATTAGGGCTGATGATATAATTTCAGTGTCATGATAAATAAATGTAGTCGTTTTTCTGCAATAGCGGTGATACTGGTGTTATAAAAAGCATCTGATGAAGTGATTAGAATTTATTTTTTTATTGCATATCATCTTCAGGTATCGTGATACGATATTTTTGTCGTATCGTCCACCCCTACAGCAGATGTTCTGGCTCGTGTAACAGTAGCTGCAGCTTTGCTTTTTAAATCCCGTCATCTTCACTCATCGTTCCTCTCACCGTGTGTGTGTGTTTCTGTGTGTGTGTGTGTGTGTGTGTGTGTGTGTCTCTCTCAATTCCGGCCTTAATCCCCGTTGCATCCTTGCAGGGTTAATTTCCTCTCTCTATGCCCACCTTTCCTGCCCCCCCCCTGCTCTAGGCCCGTTGGAGCTGGCCAATGCGCTGGCGGCGTGCTGCCTGTCGTCCCGCCTCTCCTCGCAGCACCGTCAGTGGGCCGCGCAGCAGCTGGTGCGTACGCTCGCCGCCCAGGACCGCGACAACCAGAGCCGACCGCAGACCTTCGCCGACATGGCGGGCGACTTACGCAAGTGTTCCACCATCAAGCTAGAGGCTCATCAGGGCAGAGTACGTCCCAAACCCTTCGTTAGAAATAGTGATTTTCCTCTAACAGCACGTCTGCAGGTGTTTTATTCCCCTTATACCACAGCATGACGGTTCGTTTAGAACATCAGCACTGAAGTGTTTCCAATTAAACACAAAAGTTCTTCGCTAGCAAGAAAATCATTAATAAGTTTGTGATGATAAATTTACAACGTTATTAGAGATTCAGAGATTCAGCATCAGAGCTGTAGCTTTATATCTTTTATAAAATATTACATTTTTGGAGCAAAATAATGATTTCTGTTATGTTGCAACATGTTTTTTGTTAGATTTTTTTTATTTTTTAATATTTTAATAATGCAGCTTTTAGATATTATTTATTATATTATTATAATTTATAATAAGTAATAACGAGTAGTATAATATTATGTTAAAGTATATATAATATAATAAGTAATAATGAGTAATATAGTAAATTAAAATATATTTAATATAATAATTAATAATGCATTTTTTTTAATTAATTAATTAAATTGTACAAATGGCAAATGAGGAAAAAAGTCCTACTAACAATTAATTTAAAAAATAATAATAATAAAATAAAAAAACACTTATCATGGATTTTTTATTTTTATTTTTTGTGAGAATTGAGTCTCAGAAGGATCTCAGTACGCCAGTCTGTATTCTGCTTTCACCGCTTTTTTGTTCTCCGTAGGTGATCTCCTGCGGTTGGTGCAATAAGAAAGGTCTTTTGGCGACCAGCGGGAGTGACGGAACCGTCCGGGTCTGGAACGTGAACAAGAACCAGTACACCCTGCAGCAGACGTGCGTCTTTAACAAAACGTGAGTTCTTCCTGCTTTGCCTTGAGCTTGACCAGATTCAGTGTAGTGTAAGAGTGTGATGATGATGATGATGATGATGGTGATGTCTGGGTGTGTGTTGGCAGAGACGGTTCCCCTGAGGAGTGTTCTAGCGGACTGGGTTCTCCAGGTGAGCCGAGCCTGGCGCCCGTGGCCTGGAGCGTGAGCGGCAAGTTTCTAGCAGCAGCCATGGAGAAAGTGGTCAACATCTGGCAGGTCAACGGTGAGTCGATTATTATTTTTTTTAATTCAAATACACAAAATAAGGATCGATATCGATATTAAACTTTTAAAGCTGCTTTTATACGAGTGTGCAGTTTTTACTTCGCCATTTGAAATTAAAGCGTTTATACTTTTATATCTGAATCTGATTAGATTGCTTTAATGTTTCCTAAACGATTTGTATTATTTACTGTTATATTTGTTAGTTTAGTTTAGTTTAGTTTAGTTTAGTTATACATCTCTAGTTAGCTGTAAATCTGTTCTATTTGACTAATCAAATGTCTACAGAAATAGAGAATAATCTTAAATCCTTATACAAGCATGTGCAGTTATATAAAAAAAATTAAAAATAAATAAACAGCTTTATCTGTGAATGTTACCACAAAGCCCTGACACTGGAGACTCCTTCCTTCCATCAATGTTACATTACGTCTCCTTAGAGAAAACTTCACCATGTCAGCGGTTACACACATTTTAAAATTTTGTTTATGTTTAGTTAGCTGTTGCTATAGAAACAATACTTTTCTACATTACATGTGCAGTTATATATCTTATTTTATCTTATCTTATATACAGTACTGTGCAAAAGTCGTGGCACCCCCCCTTTTTTTTTTTTTTTTTTTTAGTGCAAACTTTGTTATAGATGTTTATTTTCTGACTTCTACATTATTGATTCGGTACAAAAACAGATTTTAGATTCCAAACATTAGTTTTCCAGCACAAAATGAAACGTTACAGAAAAATGTTTGTATGTCAGTAAAGAAAGCAGCAGATTCCATAAGAGACACTTTTCAGATAAAAACATAATGAAGGCTGCTGGGTTTCGCTGCAGAAATAAGAAGCGAGTCGACAGTCAAAGTCTCCAGAAGAACTGTGGCTGCTTCTGCAAGATGCTCAGTAACACTTCCAGCTCATTTCCTTATAAAACTGCACACACTGCACCTCAGATACTGCTTTATTTATTTAAAGCGAAGGATCGTCACATTAAATACTGACTTTGTTTCATTTATTACTGTTTACTGCTCTTTATAGGATTTTTTTTAAATGTAGAAACATTTAATTTCATTATTTCTGAAGGCGTCTTTCCTCTACAGCGTTTCTTTGCACGTGCCTAAGACTTCTGCACAGAGCTGTATACTGTCAGTTATTTGCCAGCTAGTGAATTCGTGTGTGTGTGTGTGTGTGTGTGTGTGTGTGTGTGTGTGTGTTAGGTGGGAAGGGTTTGTTGGACCTGCAGCCTCACTGGGTGTCGTCGCTGGCGTGGCCGGAGAACGAGGCGGGGTGTCTCTGGGCCGGAGAGCCTCGAGAGCTCCTATTGGTTGGTCGCATAGATGGAACCCTGGGCCTGCTCGAAGTTCTAGATGCCTCGAACATGCAGAGAACCGAACTACTGCACTGCTACAGGAAAGATGGTATCTCTCTCTCTCTCTCTCTCTCACACACACACACACACACAGAGCCAGTAACCAGGCCGTTGCTGATTAGGCCGCTTTATTTGTTCTTTATTTTAATGGGGTTGTTTTTGTATTTATGTATCGTAGTGGCTGTGATGAACATCGCGTGGTACAGCGAGGATCGACCGTTTGCTGTCGGCTACGCTGACGGAAAGCTTCTGATTGGCTGTAAAGAAGCGCTGGAGAATGGATCTGTGGTCGTCATCGATGCTCATAAAGTGAGAGACACACTCGCATACACAGCACAAAGAACGTAAAAGCGCAATGAACGTAAAAATAAAAAATAATTTAATCCTGTTTGAAGCGTGCTTTATCTCTGATCATGTTTGTCACGTTTCTGTTTATTATATTCTGTTTATTTTGCCCTTTATTTTTTTTTATATAACTTTGCTATTTCTGTCATGGATTTTGTAATGCGAGTTTGAGGAAAGAGCAATATAAATAAAACTTGAAATAAATAAATGTTAGTAGTATTAAAATGCAGCAAATGGTTTTTCAGAAATTAATGAAACTTTTTTTTTTTTATCATAAATGAATTTGAGACAATTTTGACTTTTTTTTTGTGTCATATTTCTTAATTTTTTGGCAAATATATCACCAGCACTTGTATAGAAAGAAAATACTGTATAATGTCAATCAGGAGAAACAAAAGTTTATAAGATTAAAAATAATAAGATTAAATAACTAATGTGTAGCAGTATAGAGAATCTTAAATACGTTAAATCGTCTCTTGATATATTGATAATGTCTTTTGGATAATTATTTAGATTAAATTTCCAGAACACACAGCATTAATTCTCTGGAAATACAGAGATATTAATTGATTGATTGATTGATTGATTGATTAATTAATAAGATAATCTTTTAACCAGTTAAACAACACGTTTTTGAGAATTTAGTGTTTAAATAGTTTAAGAAACTGACGAATTTCATCCCGTGTTTGTGTTTAGGAAAGCATCAGTTCCCTGCGCTGGGCTCCAGGTGGGCAGATTTTATTAAGCTGTGCCAAAGAAGAGACGGCGTGCCTGTGGGCGGAGTCTGGGGCGGGGCTTGGGCGGAGCTGGGTGTGTCTTCAGAGCATCGCTCACCCAAGTGTAGTGAATGCTGTCGCCTGGTGCGGTCTCTCCGGACAGGGACCTAAAGCACTGAACATGCTGGCTACGTGTGTATACACACACACACACACACACACACACACACACACACACACACACACACACACACAGATTTAAATAGCTCTCTCACACACACAAACACACACCTGTGTGTGTTTTTCAGGTGTTGTCAGAACGGCTTGGTGTCTGTATGGACCGTGCCTCAGGACCCCGCAGCGTTCTCTCAGTCCAGCTCAGCCAGAACAGATGCATGGTGGGAAACGGACTCCAAGTCGAAACCCAGGGTATGATCACACACACACACACACACACACACACACACACACACAACCTGGTTTGTTTGTTTGTTTGTTGTTTGTTTTGTTTGTTTGTTATTTTTTTCCCAGCTCAACATCCAGCTCAATTTTTTTATTCAAGTCGCACACTTTTTAAAAAAAAAAAAAAAAAAGAACTACTGCTGTCATTTTTAAAAAGGTTTTTGGGTCACAAAGTTGAAAATGTTGACCTTTGTGAGTGACATCAGTTGTTTTTTTTTTTTTTTTCTGACCAATCAGAATGCAAGTTGCTTGACTTGCAAGAAAAACAAACATTAACGGCGGTGTTAATAATAATAAAAAAAAATCTAATCTCGTTATCGCGCTCATACGAGCAGATTTTGAATGGAAAATATTTCCAATATTCCAATGTAACTAAAAACGAACAGCGTGTGTGTTTTTCGCCGACGCGTGACTTAACGTCGCACTTTCGCTGTAGTTGAATACAGTCACGTCACACAAGCAGCTCAGATTCTCTTAATTTTCTGCTTTAGTTACGACAAACGACACAAAAATAACCTTAACAATCTTCATTTCGTCTGCATTACTGAGAATAATAACTCTAATCTAGAGAGCGAGCTGGGCGAGTTAGTGAGCTGATACTTATCAGCTGATGCTTAGCTAGCTGTCGTCTGTCTGATCGGCTAGTTCTCTAGGTAAGCGCGTTGTCATGGTTACAGTGCTTTTTTCACATCACTAAAGGAGCTAAAGCTGGAGGTTTTTCTGAAGAAAAAAAAAATGTAATGGTCGTGTTGATGTTTTGAGGTTGTTACAGTAATGTGTGTGTGTGTGTGTGTGTGTGTGTGTGTGTGTGTGTGTGTGTGTGTGTGTGATCTCCAGTTTACCCCACAGTGGCGCGAAGCTGCAGTGTGTGTCTTCCAGCTGCGAGGTCACATGACTCCGGTTAGGACGATAGCGTTCAGTCCTGACGGTCTCGCTCTGGTGTCCGGTGGCGTTGGAGGTCTCCTGAACATCTGGTCTCTCCGAGTCAGTAAAACACACACACACACACACACACACGAGCTCTGAGTTCTGTAGTGCTATGAGTAATGTGTGTGTGTGTGTGTGTGTGTGTGTGTGTGTGTGTGTGTGTGTGTGTGTGTGTAGGACGGCTCTGTGCTACAGACGGTGGTTGCCGGCTCGGGAGCGATACAGAACACCGTGTGGATCCCGGACGTCGGCGTCGCCGTCTGTTCCAACCGCTCAAAGGTTACACGCTATACATTATACTTTATATACTGTATAATTATATATTCTATACATTATATATACATCATTATACATCTTTAAAAAATATGATACGAGTCAAAAATTTGGACACAAATATTCATACACACTTTATTTTTTCTTTAAATTTTATATTTTGTAAACCACATTTGCATACGGCTTAATAAAAGGAAGCTGAATAATACGAAGCTTGTAGCAGAGTGTGTTTTAAATAATTTATTTAAACGCTGATTAATACAAGACCAACTTTTTTTAAAAAAAGTTTGAAGTAGAAGAAATTAAGTTGAAGAAATGTTTTTTGTATTTAATTAGTTTAACATGAAATGTGAGAAAATATGACCGAAATATGACAAAAACTGTTTTGTAAATATATTTTTTTATTTTATTTTTTTATTATAGTATATATATTATAATCACATCCTTCTAAAAATATTATTATAAAAGTTTCACATTTATCTTGGTTTAAATTTAAAATAAAAAATAATAATAAGTGAATAAATTAATAAGTAAACTGCAGCCACAACAGAAAGTGATATTTGTACAAATTAAGATTAATTAATTATTAATTATAATTAACTAACACAAGTATAATTAATTATAATTAATCAATAATCTTAATTAATCAATCAATTAATAAATTGTAATTATTAATTTTAAATAGAAGTAAATTTATTTTAAGAAAATAAAAAACCCTTTATTTCAGAGTAATATATATATTTTTTTAATAATTATATTTTTTCATAATTATTGCCACCCCTAGAAATTCTTATGAACAAAAATGTAACAAGTAATTTATTTATTTATTTATTTATTTATTTATTTAATAAACTTACTTTGTCTATTTTTAAAAAGAAATTCCATTTTATTCTCTTACTTTTTGTCAGTTTTGTTATTTTCTTATTTTATTTCTATTCTTTTGTACTTTTTGTCCACTTTATTATTATTTTTTTAAAATTTTCGTCCATTTTGTTATTTTCTTATTATTTTGTCCATTTTATTTTCTTACTTTATATTTATTATTTTTTTTTTTTTTTACTTTTTGTCCATTTTGGTTTAAAATTTTTTTTTTTTTTCAAATCAAATACAAGAACATGAAATAATTCAAAATGAAATAATAAATAAATAAATACATTAAATCGAAGTTTATGGAAAGAAAGAAGTCCTGTTATTACTATTTTAATTGAAAGTATTAAAGTTTTTTTCTAATTTTATTTTTTTGAAACTTTTAGGACGTTTTGGTTGTGAACTGCTCCCCTGAGTTCATGGCTGCTAATCACATGTTAGCGACCTGCCGCACTGCGCTGAAGAAGCAGGGGATTGTGGGATTGAACATGGCTCCCTGTATGAGGACTTTCCTCGAGAGACTTCCCATCATGCTTCAGGAGCAGTACGCTTACGAGAAGGTGCACCTCTTATCTGTTTTATATCCGTTCACCGATCGGTGTCGGTTATCGTTACGTAATTATTGCGTAATTATTACGTAAGTAATAAACTACTGTGTGTGATGTTTTTAAGTGGAGTTACCTGTTACTGTACCAGAGATGATTATCGTTACTATTATTAGCACATTCCCGAGTGTTTTATTCCTCTTATTCCACTGCAATTTACCAACGATTACGATTTTATTCCTCTTATT
>NC_069720.1:1130534-1140534 GCF_027358585.1 Pangasianodon hypophthalmus
ACACACACAAGATTTATTTATCCAGAAACCTAACTGATGAGGTTAAAAAGTAGGAGCTATTATAGCGTAATAAGGTAAATCATGAGTTAATCCTGGTTTATTTTATACTTTTGCGTTAAGCGCATGTTTGAGTCTTTGCGCCGTGATGCAGAGACGGGGATCATGGGTAAACGTGGCACGCAGAAACGTGCCAGTGTGCAGTTAACTACAGGTTGTGCGAACATCCTGCGGTGCTATGCGTCGGGCGAATTGATTGGTTAGCTGAGAGGCGTGTCGGTTGCGTACTCGGAAACGTTTTGATAAGACGTTGTGACGATTCTTCTGCAAGTTTAATCAAATTCAGAGTAATACTGTTCAGAATACGTCTGAAGTGTAAACAGTAAAATGTTACACTATAAACACCCAACGTGTGTGTTTGTGTGTGTGTGTGTGTGTGTGTGTGTGTGTGTGTAGGGTTTGTAGTGACTCAGCTGGTTACGTCGTGCGGCTCTGACGGACACTCGATGGCTCTGACCGAGAGCGGTGAGGTTTTCAGTTGGGGAGACGGCGACTACGGCAAACTGGGCCACGGCAACAGCGACCGCCAACGCCGACCGCGCCAGATAGAGGCTCTGCAAGGAGAGGAGGTGGTGCAGGTTAGCGACGAAACACACACACACACACACGCATACACTCATATATACAGCGTGTCCCAAAAATCTCCAGTACAATATACAGTACTGTGCAAGTTTGTTTTTTACAGTTATAGATGTTTATTTTCTGACTTCTACATTATTGATTCAGTACAAAAACATTTTAGATTCCAAACATTAGTTTTCCAGCACAAAATGAAACGTTACAGAAAAATGTTTGTATGTCAGTAAAGAAAGCAGCAGATTCCATAAGAGACACTTTTCAGATAAAAACATAATGAAGGCTGCTGGGTTTCGCTGCAGAAATAAGAAGCGAGTCGACAGTCAAAGTCTCCAGAAGAACTGTGGCTGCTTCTGCAAGATGCTCAGTAACACTTCCAGCTCATTTCCTTATAAAACTGCACACACTGCACCTCAGATACTGTTTATTTATTTAAAGCGAAGGATCGTCACATTAAATACTGACTTTGTTTCATTTATTACTGTTTACTGCTCTTTATAGGATTTTTTTAAATGTAGAAACATTTAATTTCATTATTTTTGAAGGCGTCTTTACTCTACAGCATTTCTTTAAACGTGCCTAAGACTAAGCGCAGTACTCTGTGTGCGATTATATACATAATATACACACACACACACTGCAGGGGGTGATGCTGTTGTCAGTTGAATAAAATGGAGGTTAAGATGGAGGTAAAATGGCTGCCACTTTATAACACCTTGTCATGCTTACAAACTGTGTGTGTGTGTGTGTGTGTGTGTGTGTTCAGATGTCGTGTGGGTTTAAACACTCGGCCGTCGTCACGGCAGACGGTAAGCTCTTCTGCTTTGGGAACGGAGACTACGGCAGACTCGGCCTGGGAAACACGTCCAATAAGAAACTTCCAGAAAGAGTCACGGCTTTGGAGGGCCAACAGATCGGCCAGGTAAGCAAACCTCTCACACACCGGAGCATGCGAGCGAAGCGGAGCGGTGTGACACTCCGCTCAAACGCTCACGGCCTGAACGGACGCTCCGCTCGCGTAGCGCTCACGCTCACCGGTAAAACAGAGTTCGCTCAAATCTCACACGAAATTCCTCTGTAGTAAACGTATTTCTGTTTGTAATACACTGCTTGAATAAATGCCTCAATTACAGTAGTACAAATAATAATTATGATATTTATGAGTGATGTTCTGTTACAAGCTGTGCCTTTTATTCATTTTATTAATTTATTTATGTTATTTACGTTTAATTTATATTTGCGTAACGCATCCTCGTGCTTTCTGGTAACGTTCCGCTTACGATTCCAAAAGGAAACTTTGCTAACTCTTACAGTCTCTCCACACTTCCTTTACATTTCTTCTCCTTCGTCGTTCTTCACTTTGATTTTTGCTTTATTTGTGCGTTTATACGGTTTGCGACTTTATTAAAACAATGTTTGAGCTCTATAACCTTAGACCTGTTGCTTATTTCACAGTTTCTCACACCAGCATATTACAGAGTGTGTTCTGGGTTGAGCGAAGTGAGTGAGCGGAGCGGAATCTTAAGAAAGGCGCTCTCTGCTCCGGGGAAATTATCAGCGCTCCGCTTCCCACTTTGCTCTGCTCGCATGCTCTGAAACACACACACACACACACACACTGATAGTTGAGTAGGTGTTGGTGTGAGCCGTGTGTGTGTCTGTATCCATGCGTTTAGGTGGCGTGTGGACTAAACCACACACTGGTGGTGTCGGCCGATGGATCGACTGTCTGGGCGTTTGGAGACGGAGATTACGGAAAACTCGGTTTGGGAAATTCGACTGCTAAATCATCACCACAGGTATCGACCTCACATCAAACCCAACAGTCTCCAATACGACCGCATCAAGATCTGAAAAAGAAAACTGTTAAAAACCTGATACTGTTGTTGAAAATAAATGTACACTCACTGGTTTGTGTGTGTGTGTGTGTGTGTGTGTGTGTGTGTGTGTGTGTGTGTGAGAGAGAGTAAAATAATCCCCATAATTGTTATAGATAAAGTGGTTGGGATTAAAGAACAACACATTGTACTTTTTATCTGTTTATAGTTACATTTTATGTTGTGGATTGTCAGCGAAACAAATGATCACTTACGTTATAGCAGCTATAAACAGTCGTTCCCTCACCAGCCTCTCTATTTTTTTCTCTTTTTTCTCTGTCTTGAGGTTAATAAGATAAAAAAGTGCAAACTGCTCTGTCCTGAAGACTTAACTTCATGAACTGAATCATATTGAATCGATTCTGAGTCGAATCATAGCGTGAATCGAGTCAGTAGTGAACTTAGATGTGTATTTTGTCATCTAAATGAGCGAGATTAACACCCTTATCGTAAACAGTTACATGTTTGAGGACGTGTGTGTTCTGTTTTTTTAGAAAGTGGACGTTCTGTGTGGAATTGGAGTGAAGAAGGTGGCGTGTGGAACCCAGTTCTCTGTCGCTTTGACCAAAGATGGAAATGTTTACACTTTTGGGCAAGGTACATACGCATGTTCACGTTAATTTTTATTTTTCTGAAGTGAAAAGTGCTGTATTATTCGTAAAACAAAATAAAAATTCACATGCTTTTGTGATTTAGGTGATTTAAATATCTGTTTTCCATTACGATGTCGTAGATCGCCTGATTGGTCTGCCAGAGGGACGTGCACGCAATCACAACCGCCCGCAGCAGGTCCCCGCCCTAGTGGGCGTGTTTATCGAGGATGTCGCGGTGGGGGCGGAGCATTCGCTCGCTCTGGCGTCTACAGGAGATGTTTATGCCTGGGGGAGCAACTCTGAGGGACAGGTAAGCACACGGTTACAGGTTCAGAAGCAAACGAGTGGAAAGGTGGAAAAATGAGTTTGTGAGTCACTAGGAGGAGATTTAGAACGAATTAAAAATATTTTATTGCCAATATTGCAGTGCTTATATAACTAAAAATGAAAGGATATTACTGCTGATAAGGATAAATTTAAGCTAGAGAGGAGGCTAGGCTAAATATTTAGCTGATGCTAGCTAAGAAGAAGAAGAAACGTTATTTTATATAGTGCATTTAAAAGTAGCTTCTCAAGGCGCTTTACATAAAAAACACAATCAGATCATAAAAAAATTAGCATACATAAAACACAAACGTACATAACAACTACAAAAAGTTAATTCAGCAGTCAAGTAAAGGCTAATCTTAAAAAAGAAAAGTATATTAGCTAAGTCAGATAAAGCTAAGATCTTTCAGTGTTGCTATGGTAACAGTGTGAGCATTAAAGGAGGCTGGGGCCTGCAATTTCTCTAATTTTTTTTTTTTTTTTTTAAATAAGAAAAACGTCAAGTGTAAACATCTAACTGTTTTCCTAAATGATGATGATGATGTTGGTGATGGTGTGGGTGTGTGTGTGTGTGTGTGTGTGTGTGTGTGTGTGTGTGTGTGTGTGTGATGTAGCTCGGTTTGGGCCACACCAACCACGTACGAGAGCCGACGCTCATCACAGCTTTGCAGGGTAAAAACATCCGGCAGATTTCAGCAGGACGCTGCCACAGTGCCGCATGGACCGCTCCGTCAGTGCCACCCAGAGCACCAGGTACACACACACACACACGCACACACACACACATTATAGATGTGTGTACACTAACGCTGTGTTGTGATTGGCGCAGGCTCGTCCATGCCGCTGCAGCTGGGTCTGCCCGTGTGTGTGCCGCCGCAGTACGGCGCTCTGAGAGACGTCAGCATGGAGGCGCTGAGAGCTCGGCTACGTCTGCTCTACCACTTCTCTGACCTCATGTACTCCTCCTGGAGACTGCTAAACCTCAGCCCTAACAACCAGGTACACACACACACACACACACACACACTCCTGCACAGTGATGTGCATAAGTATTCACCCCCGTTGAGCTTCGCTACATTTTTTTAGTACAAACTTTGTTACAGATGTTTATTTTCTGACTTCTACATTATTGATTCAGTACAAAAACATTTTAGATTCCAAACATTAGTTTTCCAGCACAGAATGAAACGTTACAGAAAAATGTTTGTATGTCAGTAAAGAAAGCAGCAGATTCCATAAGAGACACTTTTCAGATAAAAACATAATGAAGGCTGCTGGGTTTCGCTGCAGAAATAAGAAGCGAGTCGACAGTCAAAGTCTCCAGAAGAACTGTGGCTGCTTCTGCAAGATGCTCAGTAACACTTCCAGCTCATTTCCTTAGAAAACTGCACACACTGCACCTCAGATACTGCTTTATTTATTTAAAGTGAAGGATCGTCACATTAAATACTGACTTTATTTCATTTATTACTGTTTACTGCTCTTTATAGTGTTTTTTTTAAATGTAGAAACATTTAATTTCATTATTTTTGCCTAAGACTTTTGCACCAGAGTTTATTTTATAGACTCTATACACCAGAGTGATCAAAACAAATCCAGGAAAAAAAAATAAGGTATCAGTCAGGGTTTGGTTGTTTAAAAAAAAAAATCCCAAACTTTTAAACATCATTAAATTCATTATTACACTGCAAAAAAATGACCTTAGCAAGTAAAAATATCTTGAACATGGGCAAATTTATCTAATTTTTTTATTATAAGATTATTTTAAATAAACTATAAGATTATTCAGCCTGTTTTAGATGCTTTTACGCAAGATTTAAATATTTTATTCTATTAGAAGTTCATTTTGTTTCTTTCTAGAAATCAGTGCTTAGATTTAAAAAAAAAAAAAATCTACAGAACAAGATTATTTCAAATTAGTGTGAAGTGAGTAAAAATAGGGCCTTTCGCACCGCTTTAGTTCCAGAACTAAATTTACGGTACTAAAGTACAGGGCGATTTTGCGTGAACTATTTCCCAGTACCGTTTAAAGGGCTGCATTCGCACCGACAGCGGGCACTAGGGAAGTGACGTAAGCCGGTCGACAGCGACGTCATTTGTGCGCAGCGTTCAACAACGGAAACAAAGAAGAACAATGTAAACAACCGGAGGATGGAGGAGGCTGTGATCAGAGCTGTGTTTCTGTCGTGTCTCGCGTCCATCTATCGCTGTTCTCCGTACTTGTGAAATAAGTCGACACTACAGTATGTTTACGCGGCGTTTTAAATCATGGTGGGTGAGGGCGTTTTCGTACGCGTTTGGCCAATCAGCGTCTACTTACGTCACGGATAGTACCAGTTGTGCTGGTTAGAACCTGCTCCGGAGTAGGAGCTAATCTGGTTCTCGAAAAAGGCAGTCGGTACTAAAATCACACCCAGTTCCGGAGGTGCGAAAACGCCAAAAAGTGGGTAGTTCCACAATTAGTTCAGGTTCTATGAAAAGGTTCCTGTGGTGCGAAAGGCCCTAATGTCTAGAAGTAGGTTTAACAAGCATATAATCGGTTTATTGTAATCTAACTGGAAATACTAGATACATTTGACTATATTTAAAATATTTTTACTTGTGAAGGCATCATTAAAGAGGGGATTAGTGGGATTTTGCAAAGGATTTTTTTTTTCGGTAATTAATTTTGCAAACTGTAAAGATTTCATTTCAGTTCAGTTTAAGATCTTAACGCTACAAAATGTGGAAGAGTTCAGGGGGTGAATACTTCTGCACAGCACTGTGTAAAGACCATAAAGAAACTTTATATAGAGTGTTATTGCACACAGTGCTTAAAACTGTGGTGTGTGTTGCGTGTTGTGTGTTTCAGAGCTGCACGTCTCATTATAACCCGGGGACGTGGGGAATCGTCCAGGGGCAGCTGCGCCCTCTGCTGGCTCCACGTGTGTATATGCTCCCGATGGTGCGCTCCATCGGCAAGACCATGGTGCAGGGCAAGAATTACGGCCCTCAGATCACCGTCAAGAGAATCTCCACTCGGTCAGTAACTGCTTTAACAGCACGTCCTGAAGTGTTCTGTTCCTCTTGTACCACAGCAATCTGTCAAAATGCTTTTATTAAAGAAGAACACATCATACATTTTATCTATTTATGTGTCATAACACATAATTGTCTAGTTCCTTTTCTCACTTACGTTACAGCAGCTATAAACAGTCGTTCTTCCCTCACCAGCCTCTCTTCTTTTCTCTCTCTTGAAGTTAATAAAAAAAACACAACAAAAAAAAGAAAAAAAATTGAACATTTCACCATATCAACAATTACATGTTTTATTATTCCAGTTATGTGCACAAGTCCCTGTGAATGAGCTGTTACTATAGAAACGATTACTTTTCATTAGTACATGTCCAGCTAGATTTACATTTCCCAAAGGAAATGCACTGTGCTTGAAAAGAGCTGAAAGAAAGTTGAAAAAGTTTATAAAGGAAAAAATAATAATGATCAAAGATTCCTAGGGTGCTGGTTTGGTATTCCAGCTGGTTGCTAAGGTGTTATGTGGTGGTTGCTAGGGTTTTGCTAGGCAGTTGCTATCATATCCCAGATTGTTGCTAGTATGCTGATAGGTGGTTGCTATGGTGTTGCTATGGAATTCCAGAGGTTGGTAGGGTGTTGACAGTCAGTTGCTATGGTGTTCTCAGTTGTTGCTAGGGTGTCATTGTATTCCAGCAGACCAGGTGGCATTTATTTTTGGGTTTGGGGCATTTAGCAGTCAAGGGCTAGTTACTGTTAAGTTTGGGGAATTTAGCATTATGCAGTTTATTTATTTATTTTTTTATGGCCATGGGACATTTAGCCGTGAGGGGATTTATGTTGGGGGTTTGGGACATTTAGCCGTGAGGGGATTTATGTTGGGGGTTTGGGATATTTAGCAGTGAGGGAGTATTTATGTTGGGGTTTGGGATATTTAGCAGTGAGGGAGTATTTATGTTGGGGTTTGGGACATTTAGCCGTGAGGGGATTTATGTTGGGGGTTTGGGATATTTAGCAGTGAGGGGTATTTATGTTGGGGTTTGGGATATTTAGCAGTGAGGGAGTATTTATGTTTGGGGTTTGGGATATTTAGCAGTGAGGGGTATTTATGTTGGGGGTTTGGGATATTTAGCAGTGAGGGGGTATTTATGTTAGGGTTTGGGATATTTAGCAGTGAGGGAGTATTTATGTTTGGGGTTTGGGATATTTAGCAGTGAGGGGTATTTATGTTGGGGGTTTGGGATATTTAGCAGTGAGGGGTATTTATGTTGGGGTTTGGGATATTTAGCAGTGAGGGGGTATTTATGTTGGGGTTTGGGATATTTAGCAGTGAGGGAGTATTTATGTTGGGGTTTGGGATATTTAGCAGTGAGGGGTATTTATGTTTGGGGTTTGGGATATTTAGCAGTGAGGGAGTATTTATGTTTGGGGTTTGGGATATTTAGCAGTGAGGGGTATTTATGTTTGGGGTTTGGGATATTTAGCAGTGAGGGGTATTTATGTTGGGGTTTGGGATATTTAGCAGTGAGGGGTATTTATGTTGGGGTTTGGGATATTTAGCAGTGAGGGGTATTTATGTTGGGGTTTGGGATATTTAGCAGTGAGGGGTATTTATGTTGGGGTTTGGGATATTTAGCAGTGAGGGGGTATTTATGTTGGGGTTTGGGATATTTAGCAGTGAGGGGTATTTATGTTGGGGTTTGGGATATTTAGCAGTGAGGGGGTATTTATGTTGGGGTTTGGGATATTTAGCAGTGAGGGAGTATTTATGTTGGGGTTTGGGATATTTAGCAGTGAGGGGTATTTATGTTTGGGGTTTGGGATATTTAGCAGTGAGGGGTATTTATGTTGGGGGTTTGGGATATTTAGCAGTGAGGGGTATTTATGTTGGGGTTTGGGATATTTAGCAGTGAGGGGGTATTTATGTTGGGGTTTGGGATATTTAGCAGTGAGGGAGTATTTATGTTGGGGTTTGGGATATTTAGCAGTGAGGGGTATTTATGTTTGGGGTTTGGGATATTTAGCAGTGAGGGAGTATTTATGTTTGGGGTTTGGGATATTTAGCAGTGAGGGGTATTTATGTTGGGGTTTGGGATATTTAGCAGTGAGGGGTATTTATGTTGGGGTTTGGGATATTTAGCAGTGAGGGGTATTTATGTTGGGGTTTGGGATATTTAGCAGTGAGGGGTATTTATGTTGGGGTTTGGGATATTTAGCAGTGAGGGGTATTTATGTTGGGGGTTTGGGATATTTAGCAGTGAGGGGTATTTATGTTGGGGTTTGGGATATTTAGCAGTGAGGGGGTATTTATGTTGGGGTTTGGGATATTTAGCAGTGAGGGAGTATTTATGTTGGGGTTTGGGATATTTAGCAGTGAGGGAGTATTTATGTTGGGGTTTGGGATATTTAGCAGTGAGGGGTATTTATGTTGGGGTTTGGGGTAAATTACCCCAGTACTATAGAAACCATAATGTATTAGAATGAGCACATCGATCAGTAACTGCAAAACAGCTCTAAATTCTAAAATCCATTAAAATTTTTCTCTTCATTCCTGCTCTCTCTCTCTCTCTCTCTCTCATGTGAAGCGGGAGGAAGTGTAAGCCCATCTTCGTGCAGATCGCTCGGCAGGTAGTGAAGCTGAACGCGTCTGATCTCAGGCTGCCGTCTCGGGCGTGGAAAGTGAAGCTGGTCGGAGAAGGAGCGGACGACGCAGGAGGAGTTTTTGACGACACGATTACTGAAATGTGTCAGGTGTGGTCACTTTCAAATTTTTGGAATAAACGAAATGCTTAGCTAAACATCACCATATAACTGTGTGTGTGTGTGTGTGTGTGTGTGTGTGTGTGTGTGTGTGTATAGGAGCTTGAGACCGGAGTGGTGGACCTGCTCATCCCATCTCCTAATGCCACCGCAGAAGTGGGCTACAACAGAGACAGGTCAGGAGTTTCACTGTTTACACTCATGTCATAACATAACCCATGCTAACATTAGCTAACTAACTAACTAACTAACTAGCAAAGCACTGTTAATGATATTGGATAGCCTAAAATAACTAAGTAAAGTAGATAAGTAGAGAAGATAAGTAAAGTACAGTGGGCCTCATTTAGCAAGCTGGATACCGGATTTATTCATAAATCATTTGTACGTGTGTTTACACAAGAACATTGTTTTTTCATGAAAATCTGTCAATTCTGAGAAACTTTCGTATCCTACTCGTGCTCCTGAGTGAGTGTAAATTTACATGATGTAAACTTCGACCTGATGGACTTCAGATCCTATAATCTGCAGGGATTACTGCACTTTTCTCTCTGGAATATTCTGTGGAGTTTAAACTGTTTGTGTTTATGACATTTGCAGCGTTTAGCAGACGCCCTTATCCAGAGCGACTGATAGAAGAGCTTTAGAGTCTCGATCAGAAACACGTCCTCATGCTAGTTCACTCGCTCAGGGACTCAGAGCTCCATCCACAACATTTACTCAAAACCAGACGCTTTATTTTATTGGCTTTAATTAAAGAATATAAAAGTAAAGAACGTGAGCCGAGAGACACCCATAAATTAA